>NW_015505200.1:4807108-4817195 GCF_001515645.1 Sinocyclocheilus grahami | reverse complement strand
GTACTATTCAACATAGTACTAATAGAAAGGCAATTAAAACTGTCCGTTTGTGTTCTGTCTTCAAAATATTTGAGTAATGTAAAGGTCATGCATATATATATATATATATATATATATATATTGTTTTCTTTTATCCTTTGTTACCCTGGCTTTGTATATGTCGTTTAAAGCATAATAATAATAAAAAAACAAATAAAAAAAACATGAAAACGCACACTTTGATTCTGATTCTAATAAAAACAAAGCTTGTTTTGTTATAAATGTAATTTATTTTCTTGGCAAATTCTATATCCATAAATGTAAATTCACCAACAACAAACCAATTTCTTTTTTTAAGAATTTTAAATGCATCTTAATACTATTTAATCCTCTGTAAACAAGAAAGTGAGAAGAACAACCTCAATTTGTAATGACTTTAATTTGTATACTCTAATTGAAATATAAATTTATATCTTACCCTCAAGTTTTTGTTTTTTTCCCCCTTTCTTCCAATTTTTATTTTTTCTTTATCTTTTTATTCTTTTTTGTTCTGTATGTTCAGATGACATTGTACATATTGTTGATAAATGTTGTGTACTCTATACAAAGTTGTATATCTTTAATGTCATCTTTGTGATGTTTGCATTCATAATAAAAAACAACAACAAAAAACATGAAAAAGCATTTTTAGTAGTCGGTAATTTAAAAGACCATTTTCAATAAACCGAAATAAAAATCATGAGTAAATAATTACTCAGTAAATAATAGTTTATGGTATTGTTCCTTGTTGCTATTTTAGTCATTTTATTATTAGTGCCACTACATATTATCACAAAATATACTAATTTGTTTCGTGATCTCCCCGTAAATCTAGAAGAAAAAAAATCTTATTTTACAATTCTAAATGTTAACACTAGTGTCGCAACATTTACACTTTTCATCGGAACTTCTCGTTCATAATTGGATGTCACAATACATTTTAATGTTTACCTAATCATTAAATTAAGACATTGATTATTTGAATTAAAAAAATAAATAAATAAATAAAAAAACATACAAATGCTATATCTAATTATTTTTATGATATATTGCTATGTGCATAAAATTATGTAAAATTGATTAAAATACATAATTAAAATTATGCAATTAAATATTCATAACACAGGGGTGTCTTGCAGAGTTTAGCTCCAACTTTGGACACCCTTCATTACAGAACCGAACATTTACCTACAAATATAGAATATATATAACGGCCATAAACACATCAGAAAAAAAAACTAAGTCATCTTAATAAAGTGATTATAAAAGAAAGTGTTAAAGCCATAAAAATGGTGGGAAAAATTGTAAAAAATTTGATTTTTTTTTTTTGAAACAAAAAAAAAGATACATGATATAAAATTTTATATATATATATATATATATATATATATATATATATATAAGACAACTGGGTGTAGAGTGGTGTTACTGATATGTAGTAGGAATAAAATTGGTCAGGTAAAGAATATAAAACATTGTAAGTTTATAACATTTATTTAGATTTTTGACAATTGTTCAGTTCTTTCATTATATAGTGAGGTATGACAAGACCAATGAGCTGTACATTTTAGGGAATACAGGATAAAGAATATTGATGAGCTAATTTAAGTGCTTGGGTGTTTGAGCAACCCCTGAGTGTTACATATTTTTGTCCACCTCATCCGCACGCCCATTCCATCCTTCTCATAATCTTTATATTGGCCACATAATCCCATACCATACGGACATATAGCCAATGACGTGTCAAGAAAGCAAACTGATAACCAATTCCACATTTGATCCTGTGAAAGGATTCCATTTCTAACCTGTTTGCATAAAAGATCCATATAAACATCCCCTCAAAAGCTTTGACCACAAACTTTAATCCACTTTTGAGGTATCCTGGGATTTAACATGATGTTCTTTAAATGTTAATACAGAGTATTCATTTTAAACTACGAAACAATATTCTTGTATTCTTTCAATATTCAAGGCAAATTAGGACTATTGTGATAATAGCACATCACAAAGACACACCACCATAGGAATGATGGGAATTATTTAAATTTACATGGCAACCCTCCAAACTGCTCTATATGCAGATAGATATAGTAACCATTAGAAGACAAAGGGAGAGAGAATTATTCTACTCAATTACAAATGCAGTCTACGGGTCAAAGAATGATGTTATGGATGTATTATAAGCCTGCATCTGAAGTGTCTGCAGTTAGTTTTTTTTTTTTATCTATGAGATCCATTTTGGTCACTGATTAGTTGTCAAATCACAGAAATAGTACAGTATATATGATATAGTGTGATAATAAATGGACATTATGCTGTAAATTAAAATAATTTCAATAAATTCATCAATCTAATGGAAGCTATTAACAGACCCTGACCATTCTTCTGAGATTTAAAAATAGAATTAAACCAATCAAACCGTAACTACCTTTGCTGTCCATTTGAGCTCCACGTATTTGTCTCTACTTCTTCAAAATACAATCCACCGCAATACTTGTCAAATGTGCTTGAAGTAAAAGTGTAAAACCTTTACAAAATTCAGAAAACTTTGATTTTTACCAAGCTGTCAGCACACTGAGATATCAAATTTCACTCAAAACATTACGAGCTGCTCTACAGTGAGGACAGCGAACGGATTAGGGATGAATATGAAAAGAACCTCTGTGCATAGAGAACTACAAAGTAAAATTAATGTCGTGAACGCTCACAGTTTCAGTGCAGACACAAAAGCAAACTCCTTTAAAAGGGGAGCATGATCAACTGTGTCCAACTCAGGTTCAGATAATTAGCTCCAAATTGTATCGTTTTCAAATGTACATTAATTTAACCTCATTGAGATCACATGATTGAGCACTGCTCTGGTCCTGGGACTCCTTGCGCTCCAGGAAGATGCAGAGATTCTAGGTCAAAATTCAAGCCAGGAGGCTGAAAATACAAGAGATTGATTGATGATGTAAATATAGCATAACTGTTATTTGAAAAAAAAAAGAAAGAAAATACTCACTGCCTCTCCAGCAAGCTCTTTTGGAGGTTGACCCAAGTCTTGCAGCTGAGGGGTAAGACATTATTTCCATGAACAAAAATATTAATAGTGCTGTTATTGAAAGGTTCTATTAAGTAATATTATGTTTTTTTAAGTAAAAAGGGTACAAGAAAAATGTCATTTAATTCATGCATTTATAAAAAAAAATCATTACAAAAAAATCAGTAAGCAGAATAAAAAGGTGACCCTAAATTATTTTTAAAAATTGCTTTCTACCTTCTGCATGAGTTCCAGAATGTTTTCAAACGTGCTGTCTTTGTCTCCATCTTTCTCAAATTGGCTGCATATTTCTCCCATTATTTTGTACTGTTGCTCATATCGCACAAACTGGTCTGTGGGAAGGGATTGCTTGTTGCTCTCCAACCATCCAGGGTACTAAATGCAAATTGCATCATATTAGTACTTTGTTCCCTCCAAATATTAAATGGAATGTGTTGGAAGATTTTTTTAAAAGAAATGTTTAATTAATGGCAGGCATATACCCGCTTCACTGGGACCAGAACAGTAGGACAGTGATTAGGAGTCATACAGATGCTGTAAACAACTCACCTTCTCTGTTATCTCTTTAAGAGAAGGGTATAGCACTTCTTTAGATAAAAGGTTCTGCATGATGGACTGCATTATTGGGAGAATATTGCCATCATCTCCTCCCCCCCCATTTTCATTCAATCCCAGGTTCTCTAAGGTCTTTACCAGATCATCTCCAGCCAGCCCTGCACTCTGCATTTAAAATTATGAATGTTCATCACATTTCTTTACACATCTTCTGACATACATTACCATTTAAATGTTTGAGGTCGGAAAGAAAAAAAAAAAAGAAGAAATTAATTAAAACTTAAATTCAACAAGGACGCTTTAAATTAATAAAACCTGACAGTAAAGATCAAATACATGCTGTTCTTTTGTACTTTTTGTTCATCAAACAATCCTGAAAAACAATCATGGTTTTCACATAAATATTAAGCAATATTGATAAGAATAAGAAATGTTTCTTGGTCATCAAGTCATCACATTAGAATGATTTCTGAAGGATCATGTGACACTGATGTCTGGGTTAATGGCTGTTGAAAATGTAGCTTTGACATCATAGGAATAAATTACCATTTAAAACAATTAAAGAAAACTATTATTTTAAATTGTAATATTTCACAATATTACTGTTTTTACTGTACTTCTGATCAAATAAATTGAGCCTTTGTAAGCATAAGAGACTTATTTCAAAACATTTTTAAAAAATCTTACCAACCCCAAACTTTTGAATTGTAGTTTATCATTAAAACCACTATTTCCTTCAATTACATTCCAATAGGAGAAATTCCAAGTGGCATTACCTGCAGGTTGTCTGCATTTTTCGCCAAACCACTAAGGGTATCTTTAAGACAGGATGTGAACTCTTGTTGTGAAGCTACATCTGTGCCTAAACAAAAAAAAAAAAAAAAAAAAAAAAAGTCAAAACATTTGGAAAATACAAATACATCCAACATTTATAAAGTGCTCCATTTCAGATCACTCACCTACTTTACCTGCTGCCTCAGAGAGCTTATGAAAATGCTGTATTAGGTCAGGTTCTTCTTGCGCTAACTCAGCCATGGCCTTCTCCCACTCCTCACGTGCTTGATTGGCCATCTCACCATCAAAGAGAGACTCAAAGAACTTACTGTCCTCCAACAGAGGAGGCTGAGGATGAAAAGAACAGAAAACAAATACATTAACCAGCAGCAATGATGGAACCAACTCTGTAGAACTGCAAGAGTGCCTAGAAAATTATGGAAAGATAATACAATGTTATTCTGATCATTTTTTGGCTTGATTTCAAAATGAAAATGTGTTTATTACCTTCTCATCACTTGTCGTGCTTGCACCAGGGGCAGTGGGGGCCTCAGGGGCCACAGGAGGCACATTGGTCTTGTCAAAATCATCAAGAGCACCTGCAGATGAGGAAACACTTACACTGGAGTACCAAGGTATATATGTTTTGATGGCATGTAATGTGACTGATGCAAAACTAGCTAGTGGTCCAGTACAAACACAGCAGCTCCGATAATGAGCTCCGTTTAGATACAAAACCTGGTTGGACATAACTGACAAATTTTTATGTGACTATACAAAAGACAGAGTGACGATCTCTAATTAATTAACTGATGCACATCTAATGTTTTCACGTTACAAAAACTTCAATCACTGTGACAAGCGCAAGCACCAGACCAATAGCATAGCAGCAACTGCACTGTGACAACCGCTGCCTAAACGCTAGTTCACTAAACAGTAACTTTATTAAAGGGTAAAACATTTGCACATTATAACTGTGGATACTTTCATATTTAAGCCATCCTCAAACCTTACTGTCTAATAACTCGTCCAGTTCACTGTCTGCGGCACCCTGATGTTCTGATGCTGACGCCATCTTGCTTCTCAATGACAAGAAATGCAAATGTGTCGCAAAATAATGACGTCCAATAAAAACAGCTTTGATGTTTTTATTTATTTGGCATTTATCAGATTGCAACATAAATGTAACATTTTATATTAAAAATGCTACAAATGTAACAATTGCGTTCGTTTTCAAAAATAATTTAAATTTCAATAATTGTTATATCATCATCATGCTTGGTGATTACCGGTTTTCTTTTTTTTATGCGTTTTGAAGCGCCATTATTCTTAATGATTAATTAATGTGTCCTAAATCTATCTATCTATCTATCTATCTATCTATCTATCTATCTATCTATCTATCTATCATATACATATTTGAGTCTATTACCTTGCCCTTCATACATGGTTTTAATGGTTTATTTATTTGGTCCAGTGCCCCCTACTCGTTAGTTAAAGGAGTCATATGATGCTTTTTTAAAGATCATTATTTGGTGTAACAGAATATGTTGACATGCTTTAATGTTCAAAAAACACATTATTTTTCAAATACTGTACATTATTGTAGGTCCTCTATGCCCCGCCTCTCTCATTTTTAGTCGTCATTGATTATTCTCTTTTTTTTGTAAAAAAAACAAAACCGTTGACATTACTAAATATAATTAGTTGTTTGAAGTATTCAGACGAAATATTGAATCCAGTGATTATGTTAACAGTTAACTAGAGATAGTTTAATGTGTTAAGTTTCTGTAAGGGGGAGGAGCCCCGTTCGAACACGTTTGAGCAGTGAGCGCGCGATCTTTGAAGATTCTGGTTGATGTCCCTTCCGAAGTTTTGTATGGTTTCGATTTAAATCCGTAAAGTCCGCTTTCACATTAGTAGTGTTTTACCACTGTTGAAGTTGAACTGGACTGAGGAGAGACTGATAGAACTGATTATTTCGCGTTCACGCGAATCGATTAAGGCAGAACCATGTTGGCTTTAACGAGAAGAGGTTTCAGAATTTTTATCAAGATTGCTTCTCTACAAATAATTGAATGGACAGTGGTGTTCATATTTGTATATTTCTTGTCTTTCAGTTTGTGTATCTTCTCATTATTGTGTGGTGCATTTTGGGTACTACTGCGGCATTGGCATATACTAATAAAGGGAAGGTAATAGGAATTTTATGTTATTTGGCTATATAAAAGTGAAGTGTATTTCACTGAAATGGTTTTGACATTAAACATCTTTTTTTTTTAGCTTGATGTAGACTTGTCTCCCCTTAAAGATGTGTTTCAGAACTACAGTGGTAACAGCCAAGATCCTGATACCAAAGCAGTGAATGCCCTTCAGCGTGAGGTATTTGCACAGAAATCTCCAGGATTTCTATGTGTTTTTTGGCTAAATCAGATTGTTTCACTTTTTTGTTACAGTTGCAGTGTTAAGAACTACACAGACTGGTTGGAAACACCCTGGTTTATTCATAGTGGGAAATACGAAGTTCCTCTGAGCTGCTGCAACAAAAACTTTCACTCCTGCAATGGGACTTTAGACTCACCCCAGGGCTGTCAAATTAAACTTGAGGAGAATTTACTGCTTGCAGTGCACATCATCATTATAATATCTTTAGTGGTTCTCTTTTTGGTTTGAATTATAATTAATTTATGCCCTGATCTTTTACAAGATTTCTAATGTTATCTCTGACCTTTCTGTCTTCAGGTAATTTCTTGGATTATAGTGGCACAGCTAGTGAGGCATCAACCCCCACAAGAGTATCAAATCCTGGACCAAGAATAAAAACGCACTTATGGAATTAAATTCTTGTGATTTTTCTTCTGAATGCTTGCACATTATATATATATATATATATTATTGTTGATTACTTTGATGATATATCATTCCGTTCAAACTCGTACAAACTAGTGTCTCTTCACAATACCTGTTCTTCTAGAAATATTTTATATGCACGCACAGCAGGGGCGTTTTACTTTTACACAATAAAACTGATACAATCGAATAAAATGCCTGACTTTATTATTAGTGACTTGATCTGAGGAATCTGAATGGATTCTGAAAGTGGGAGGGGTTAAAACGTCTGCTTCCTTTGCAGAGTTCCCTTGTGGTGTGTTTTTGTGTCACGAGAGCGCAGCGCCAAAAAGCCACGTTTTGCTAAAGCTCCGCGTGCGTTCGTTCTACTGCAGAATTGGAGAGACGTTGAAGTTGGTAAGGCGCCAGATATACATTTAAACGTTTGATTTTGTTATATTGAACTTGTTTATTAGCATTTAGTAACGTTTATAAGTGTATTCATTGTTTGAGGCCTTGGCTTTAATAGGGTTAGGCCCCTTAGCGCAGCCTGCTCGAGTTTGAACTCGAGAGTTGCATGGGATTTACAGAGCGAGTCGTCGCGAAAATATGGGGACGGTGTGTTGGGAACGAGGCCTCATGTTGTGTGCTATTTTATTCTTCGAACTATTTTTGAATCGATGATTCTTTACCAGCATGCTGTGTAATGCCGCAAGGTTGTTGTTCTGTAGCTAAGATACGGAACCGTAACAATGGCGAGGTAATCTAGACAAGCATGACCGGAAGAGCGATGTTCTGCTGCGGGGTAGTTGTAAATTTCACGCCCCCACGACTAGGCAGAATTACAATGTATTTTATTCATTTATTTTCCAACAGCCTACGAATGTCTGAATAGTGTAGTCAGTATTTATGGCAGTAGTATATTTTGATAAGGTTAATAAGCTCCACCGCCCTAATATATGTTGAATGAATGAATGAATGAATGAAATTTATGAAACGTGGGAATTTCTACGGAACTGTCCCCTGAACAGCTGTTCTTCGACCTCTATAATATCAATTAGTTGTAACAAATTTTTTGTATTTTATTTTTTTACAAGTCAGTTTCCGTATGTCGGATTAGAGTTAATCGGCCATTTTGTGTTAAAATGTGTTTTTTAATCATTATTATTACTTGAGCAGGCGAAAATAGTTTCACATAATAAGGTAGATTTTTATGATATGCTGATTTGTTTAAGAATATAATTAACAGTGAAACATTTTTTAATTTTTGGGTGAACGGTACTTTTATGAATAGTGCAGTTCAGGAAGGTTTGCTTTTAAACTCTTAAGGTAGTATTTACACTGTAGTATTTTAATTCTTGGTGTTTTCCTTTTCCATTTCTGAAAACAAAAATAAAGGTGTTTAAAATAAAATGGTTTACATTGTAAAGTAATGTAACAAGTACAGCATGTATATAATATCATCCCAGAGATTTTGTGAAGGCGGGACAGACTCAAAGTGAGGTGCTAAAAATACACGCTGAAACTACACCACTCCTAACGGACGATGGTTGTTGTTCTTTTTTCCACAGATTATATCAGAAGGTGGCTCATCTTATCTTTTTGCTCTTCACTTATTTTAGTTCATTTATTTTAGTTTATTTATTTTACTCTGAACCCCCAAACCTGCCTTTGCCTTCCCTACCACCCCTTGTCAGCGTGTATTTTTATTACCTTATTTTGTTTTTGGTATCTTCAGAGTCGGGATCTGTGACGGCTCTTCATGGCAGTCAGAAGGGGACACGTTAGATACTTAAAAGTGAGTAGAATTTGCGTCCATCAGGGACTGAATGTGGAATGGTTTCAACCATTTATTTATCGTTACATTGAATCTGTAAGCGGGAGTTAGTAGTGCTTAGTAGAGCCCAACCAATATATCGTTTTGCCGATATTATCGGCCGATATGAGCCTGTCGCTAGTATGTCGGTATCGGCGAATATGCGGCCGACATGACATTTTTAAAAACATTTTTTACAGAACATATAATGCAGATAAAATGGTGTAATTACTTTGTCCAGCAGAGCGTGTTCCATTGTTTGCTACTGGCGACCTGGATGAAACGCATTAAAGCTTAGTCTATGGAAACCATTGAAATTTTGAACGGCCATATCTCCGTAACGGCGCGGAGAATCTGCACCAAATTCGGGGGATCCCTTCAGCTCGAGGAACCCTCTCGAACGCAAATCGAGTGTACGTCTAGAGGGCCGCTTTCGAATGAGACCACCCCTGTGTCAATAGCCCCCGGGGTTCGGGAGTTACGGGTGGTTAAATTCGCGGTCCAGCTCCGACCAATCAAGCGATCCCGGGGGGCTACCGACGTGCGGAGGGTGGCATTCGAGAGGGATCTTCCAGCTGAAGGGATCCCCCGATTTTGGTGGAGATCCGCCGGCACGTTCGCGAGATGGTGACACCAGTCAACACTTTCACTTCAGTAAGGAGGTCTCTTGTTCAGGCAGCAGCATTCAAGCGTGGTCTTACTCGACCGTAAGTGGACTTCACATGAAATTCCGCCATGATTCCAGTTCCAAGGGAACGTACATGTTACTTTCAAAGGGCATTAACGCGAGACGTGAATTTATATTGTATTTATTTACAGAGGTATATTATGTCACACTTCTCTAGTAAGTTTTGTCTGTGTGTGAAGATGGTAGTTCAAATCCGTGAATGAATGTTCCGAAGTGAAATAAACTTCAACGAAATAAAGTTGAATGGAGCCGCTTTCGAATGAGACCACCCCTGTGTCAATAGCCCCCGGGGTTCGGGAGTTACGGGTGGTTAAATTCGCGGTCCGGCGCCCCCTGGGGACTCGCGGAGGGGGTCGTTCGAGAG
>NW_015505200.1:4764639-4806741 GCF_001515645.1 Sinocyclocheilus grahami | reverse complement strand
TTACAGAGGTATATTATGTCACACTTCTCTAGTAAGTTTTGTCTGTGTGTGAAGATGGTAGTTCAAATCCGTGAATGAATGTTCCGAAGTGAAATAAACTTCAACGAAATAAAGTTGAATGGAATTGATTTGAATTAAAGTTGAATACACTTCAACTTTACTGTTCAGTGCACTATTGTCAGACTCATTTTGGATAATAAAGTTTATTGTTAAATATCCTGCCTCCATTATGTATCTTGTCACGTCATTATAAGTGTTTGATCACCACATTTGAGTGATCATTGCAAAAAATGTTTATGTATATATATATTCTGTTTATGTATATACTGTATTCTATATATAGTACCAGTCAAATGTTTGGACACACGAATGGGAAAGTGTCCAAACTTTTGACTGGTACTGTACTATAATATACACAGAATATCGGCCGATATATCGATATCGGCATTTTTTACTCCCTAATAACGGTATCAGCCCCAAAAAACCCATATCGGTCGGGCTCTAGTGCTTGGTGCTTGTAGGCTGTTTTCGTCCATGTAGTGCTGTAGCCTGTGTGATAAGCAAGCAATACTTAAGGTGTAATGCTCTCATCTGAGGTAGGCTTTTAACTAGATGCACTAGACTTATCTTATTAGGTGTTGCATAAAGTCAGTTGAAGGTATTTGACCTGGCAAGTGCTGCAAAGTTTAACCATGCTTATAAGGGCCAGCTCACGATTAAAGTAGTTGGATAGAGAGTGAGCTGAATTGTCTGAGCGATTCAGACCACTTTATCAAAACTTCCAGTGTTGGGTTGTGGGAGGGTCAGTAATAATGCTTGTTTGTTTCAGCCTTGAAGGTTGACTGGCTACCCGTGTGGAATACACAATAAGACCCCTCTTCTAATATGAATGGGACACTGTCCGATATCAGAATAATCACGGTCACCCTAGTGATCATTTTCTTGCCTTGATGGAGTGCCATTAGACATTCAAGACCCCTTTTTTTAATGTACACAAACTTATTTATTTGTCAAATAAATTGGTCACGTGCAGTTTCAGCTAGACTCCACTGGAGACGGTGTTGATCATAGCATGTAAAATAACTGCAGTCCAGTTGATATAGTTGTATCTGTCTTTTTGCTCATGTAACCCTGGACCACAAAACCAGTCTTAAGTCGCTGGGGTATATTTGTAGCAATAGCCAACAATACATTGTATGGGTCAAAATTATTGATTTTTCTTTTATGCCAAAAATCATTAGGACATTAAATAAAGATCATCTTCCATGAAGATATTTTGTAAATTTCCTACAGTAAATATATAAAAACTTAATTTGATTGGTGATATGCATTGCTAAGAACTTCATTCGGACAACTTTAAAGGCGATTTTCTCAATATTTTGATTTTTTTTGGACCTTCAGATTCCAGATTTTCAAATAGTTGTATCTCAGCCAAATATTGTCCTATCCTAACAAACCATACATCAATGGAAATTGATGTATGGTTATGAAATATAATGAAATATTAAATATAATATTAGTATATGAAAAATTCAGCTTTCAGATGATGTATAAATCTCAATTTCAAAAAATTGACCCTTATGACTGGTTTTGTGGTCCAGGGTCACATATTTGTTTTATTTTTTTACTATCTTAGCCTGGTATATATTCTTATCACTTAATCACTTTAGTTAATTTTTGTGATATATTGGACTTGCAAATTTAGGGAACAAAATGGTTAAAGGCAGATTTTGTAGGTTACATATTAGTTAGACGGAGGTAAAATATGCTCTGAAAGACAATTTTGTTCCTGTTCCTGGTTAAAGGTATTTAAGTATGGTTGAGGTGTTACCTTTTCCCCCCCTTTGTTTTCCCATAAAGTTGTGATGTTTTTGTTTATTTGTCATGTAGAGTGGGAATGTGGAATTAATGTTAAATAAATGAATAAAATATCTGTTTTCTGTGTAATTAATCACTGATGCATTTGTAAGAACTACTCTCTTACAGATGCATTATTTCTACCCTAGAGAAAAATATAAAACATAATTCACACATTAGCCATAAAACTGTTTTGTTTGTCTGATTAAAATTTTTTTTGAATGGGACGTTCCATTATTAATGAAAAAGGCAGTAATATGTAGGCTAGCTTTTAAGTATTATAATGTTAATGTATTCTCCCACAAATGTATAGGAGTGTTTTTAATTTAATTTTCTTAAATTGCATGTTTTTCATTCTATTACTGGCTTGCCAGCTGTAGTAATTGAAAAGCAAGATTTAGGCCTAATTTTGAGTCTCTTTATACAACAAAAAAACTGTCAGGTATCAACAGCAAGAAATGAGCAATACTATTTACAGCATTTTCCCAGGTTTTATGAGTGCACAATGAGTTTGCATTAAATAGTCCCAATTAAATGTTGATTTCTGCTTTCATTGTGTATAACCCTCACAGAAACTTGTTTTTATTATTTCCAGGAGGTCTATGACATGTCGAACGGTTACGAAGATCACATGGCTGATGAGCCTAAAGATTGCAAAACAAACCTCATCATCAACTACTTGCCTCAGAATATGAGCCAAGATGAGCTGCAGAGTCTCTTCAGCAGCATTGGGGAGGTGGAGTCTGCTAAACTTATTCGGGACAAAGTAGCAGGCAAGTATTTATTAGCACTTGGCACTCTGCTTTCAAATTAGACCAAAAAAAAGTGTTGAGAGGAAGATCTGAGAAAATATGTTTAGTCTTCGCTGTTTTAGGGATGCAGTAGCTTTGTTTGCTGGGTTTGCATATAGCCGTGATGTTGCTAAAAGTTTTTGAACGATTTCCGACTTCAGATGCACTTAAGTGTTTATTTACAATTGCGTAGCCTTCATTTCAGTGTTGACACAAAAAACAACTTATTTTTAGTTTTATTTCTCAGGCCTTTCCCACATATGTGTAAGTCAGTGTGGATTTATTTGTTTGGTGGCATTACATTTTTTTCCCCAGAAGTTTAACATTTGATATTAGGATGTTTTTTTTCCTTTGTATTTGGAACGTTTCAACTTTTTTTTGTTTTGTTTGTTTTATTGTTTTCCTTTTTTTTTTCTCTAGGCCACAGTTTAGGGTACGGATTTGTTAACTATCTTAACCCTAGTGATGCAGAAAGAGCAATCAGTACTCTCAATGGACTGAGACTACAGTCTAAAACTATCAAGGTAATGTGACAAAAGGTGCTCCTGTGTAAAGTTAAATGTGTCATTGCTTCAGGTCAGACCGCCGTTTTGACAACAAGGCAGCGAAAACAAAGTAAAGTTGTTGAATTGCTCAGACCTGATGGCATCTTGGTTGTGGCCTTTTTAGCAGGCTTTTCAATATTTATATCTATCAATTTCAAGAGTTTTATTTTATAATTTTTTACAGGTTGCTTTAATGCATTTTTGAATTCTATAGAATATTTTCTAATTGTTTTTTTATTTCTATAAAATATTATTTAATATTTGTAAGGAAAAAAACATGGTACAAATAATTTTTTCAACATATTGGGGGTGTTCCTTATTTAAAAAAGAAAAATGCAGTTTAAAAAATCAGTTTGAAAAAAATGGCAAAAGTTTGTATCTACATTTTTTTACATTTAGTTTTTTAAATGATTCCCCTCCAGGGGAGGTGTTTCTTCAAGATCTGATCTTTTAACTTTGCTCTTCCTGACAGGTGTCATATGCCAGGCCAAGCTCTGATACCATAAAGGATGCCAACCTTTACATAAGTGGGCTGCCTAAAACAATGACGCAGAAGGACATAGAAGAAATGTTTGCACGTTATGGCAAAATAATCAACTCCCGTGTCCTCGTCGATCAAGTGTCAGGTTGGTAGATAAGCATAGTTGTGTCTGTCACACTTGGTGTGCATTTAAGTGCTTACAATTTATTCTTATTGCAGGACTCTCTCGTGGTGTGGCTTTTATTCGGTTTGACAAGAGAGCAGAGGCAGAGGATGCAATTAAGGACTTGAATGGGCAGAAGCCGCCAGGAGCTGCAGAGCCAATCACTGTAAAGTTCGCTGCCAGTCCCAACCAAGTGAAAAACTCACAAATTATTCCACCTGTTTACCACACACAGCCTCGCCGCTTTGGGGGGCCCGTCCACCACCAGGCCCAGAGATTCAGGTGAATGAAGTCAGACATTGCTTGCCTACCACATCATTCCTAAATGGAACTCTCTCCCAAAAATGAAAATTCTTTGTCTTTAAAACACTGTGTGTGTGAATCTTATGAACTGAAAGTTGTGATTTCCTGTCCTCAGGTTCTCTCCAATGAGTGTGGACCACATGAGTGGTATGTCTGGAGTTAACATGCCTGGAAACTCCTCGTCAGGCTGGTGTATTTTCGTTTACAACCTGGGCCAGGATGCAGATGAGGGCATTCTGTGGCAGATGTTCGGGCCGTTCGGTGCCGTCACAAATGTGAAAGTGATCTGCGACTTCAACACCAACAAGTGCAAAGGATTTGGGTTTGTTACCATGCCAAACTATGAAGAGGCAGCCATGGCTATCGCTGGCCTCAACGGCTACCGCCTCGGGGACAAGATTTTACAAGTGTCGTTCAAAACAAGCAAGTCGCACAAGTAGAAAGTAGGGTTGCCAGGAAAATGAAGGAGAGGGATGTTGTCTGCGAAGCCAGAGAAATTGGCGCAGTTTTGAAAAAGAAAATTATTTTTAGTGTAATCAAGTCTTCGCAAATGTTCATGTTTCTAAGTCTTGTTTAGACACCTCGTTTGACAGTTTATTTTTGTTTCTTTTAAGATTCAAGCTGTTGGATGCTTCAAATGCAAGTGTATTAGGCCTTCTGGTTTATCCCAATATTTGACCAATTTCACATTTGATACAAATTTGTCTCTCTGATGTTAGCCTGATATTGTTGCTATGTGCCATATTTGGTCGGAAACCTCATTCACCAGATGCTGGATTTAAAACTCAGATTTTTGTCTTTTTGTCAGTATCTTCATCCTACATAGCTCTTCAGTATTTACGATGCCTTAATTTGATGATGTTTTTCCTCTTTGCTCTCAGTAATGTAGCACTTTTTGGTCTGGCAGGAATATCATGATCCGTCTCGCAACCGTTTTTGTTTATTAAAATCTGAGTTTTAAATGTAGCATGCTGAGTGCTTCATTGAGAAAAAGAGGTAATGGTAAAGAAAGCAGACTGTCTATAAACAGCCTGTTAGGGGAAAATCTTTAACTGACTTGTTAATTTTTTGCAAGGGACCCTCTGAATAGACTGATAACTAAGACATGAATGGACCAAAGACATGAATGGAAGGTTTAGCTTCTCCCAGCAGAGGTGCAGGTTGCATATCCCTAAGCATATTCCAAAAAGATTTGGACAACTGAATACTAGATACTGAGTATTTATGTAAAAATGTAATAACATTTGAGCATCAGCATCTTATGTTTATGGCTTGCATTTGCTTTCGTTTTTGTTTCTCTAGGCTAAAACATACTTTAAGTTTAGGTTGATTATTTGAAAATAGATATCCAGTACTAATGCATATGCTTTTTTAAAGACTGCCTTGTGATATTTTTGTGTTTTCTTTTCTCTTTTGCTTTTGTGTTTCCTTTTGAAATCTTTCATTTTGTTTCACATGGCATTTACAATCATTAAATTTTATTTTGTTTTGCTCAACTTTTTGTTTTGTTTCTTTATTTTATCTTTTAATTAGTTCTTTACTTTATCCATTTATAGGTGCAGTATAAGTCAACGCAAGACTATTTCCATATTTATAGATGCAGTCAACAGAGTTTTTAGTCCACAAAGACCTCATGAGAAATATTAGATAACCACATTTAAATTTTAATTGAGTATTTTGAGGACTTTTAGTATTAGTATGTCAGGCATTGGACCAAATCTTAAATATACAACTTGGCTATCTGACAATGGTTGACTTTGATTTGGCCACTGGAGTGCTGTTTATTTAGCCGTCCTTAGTGATTCATATTCAACTTGTTCCAGAGGTTTTCAGCTGTAGATCTCGCTGATGAGCAGTGGTGAAGCTAGAAACAGGACAGCAGGCTCACTCATAGTCTCACGGTTGTACAGTCATGCCCCTCAGCTTTGACTCCCCCTGAGGTCTTCCAAATAGAAGCTTGTAAACCCCACATAAATTCTCCTGTAGTTAGAACATCCCATTAATTTTCCACAATGCCTCATGTAAGATTTGATTATTTTCAGCACAGACAGTTCTTAATGCTCTCTGCTACAAGACGTAAGGTTGGTATTGTGTGTGCGTGCAAATATTTATATTATTGGTGACTGACATTTAATCCTAATTGTCTGTTTTTGTACAGTGACACTATATTCTATCTCGTCAAGTTGTTATAAGCACTAAGCAGCCGTTTACTATACTTGGATCAACCAGTGTCACCTGTTACTTCATGGTTCATGTGAACCTATTAGCAGCTTTACCACGGTTGGTTACACGCCATTGATATGAAACACTTAACCTTGGCATTCTCTTTTTTTGTGCACGTTTTGGCATATGTGCAATATTAAAAAGTGATTTTCATAATTAGTAGTAATTATAGCAACCATCTTTTTTTGATATCCTGATGTTTCAAAGATTAAAAACTCCCAATGTTTAAGGGTCAACAGAGATGCCATTTGTGAGAAATATCAAGTAGAATTTACTGGATGGTTGCTTGTTTTAAGCCTTAATTTATGTAGGAAATACTGTAAGGTTATTGAATGGTGGAATTTATTTATTTAGCTTATTGTGTATGGTTTTATGTGTTGATATTGATGGGTGTGTCTTAATTTTTTAATGAAATACTTTTTGATTCTACAGTGAACATCTGTTATGAGCAACTGTCTAACATGTAGTTGTGAAATAAAATATAGGGCATCTTTGCAAATCTGGAAATTTGTGTCTTGGTATTAGTATACTGAAAAATCTATATCGGGGTAAAATTTTCATAAAGATTTTCCATTTTAAACAATTTTCTCCACATTTTTAGTTTGTGATTAGAGGTGGTTTTTGGTGATATATGATTTATAGGTGTATCTTTTAGGTTTCAAGTATAAACCAATAACCAGTAGTTCTTGTTCTTTATGAATAATAAAAGTTAAATTTTTTATTAAGAAAATAAACAATTTGTAATTCCAGTGTACAACGACTTCCCATCCCAGATGAATTGAACAGAGGGATTCTGAACTGTGAACATAATGAAGAGAGACACCATCTCTGTTTACAAATCATATTTTGTCTTCACCGTACACTGTATGACAAGGCAACTGATGATCCATATCTGGAGCCCCAATCGACTTGCTAGTTGCGTAATGTTTACCTTTTGGACATGGGTTTTATTATTGTGGTAGTATTATTATTGTGGTCTGTCATTAACTTTTGCATTTAAGGCAATTCTAGAAGATGAACATTTAAAAAATGTTTTATATATTTTACAAACCCCCCCATTTTAAGGTGTCAAAAGCACCCAAATGTCCTAGTTTTCAAGTTCACCAAAGGCGACACTTTAGGTAACAGTAACATCTGTGATGTAAAAACACAGAATGGCACAAATGTGGAACAAAGGGGAGGAAAAGGGGGAAGGTTTTTGTGAAGTCAAGGCAACTTCTGCTCCTGCTTGGTATCTTGGTCTGTCAAAGTTAGACTTGGCAGAGGTTATAACAGGTAGCCGGCCTCTCAATCACCTGATCCCCGACAACCTCTAAGATGTAGTCCCTGTTTGCCAGAAGTGGAACCTCAGATGTGGGAAAACTCTGCACGCTTTGGTTTCCAAAAGATATCACAGTATCTCGCTGCAAGACACAAAATTCAGTGATTATGCAGCTGTCAAATATGGCTGGTTTGATCTAATATGGCCTATTATTGTTACTGGTACGCAACAGGCCACTACTGCACACGATACTTGCTTATTTCCTAGTTAGGAATATAGATATGTAAATGAGCACATGGTGGATATATCTTACTCTCTCTGAGTTGTTTGAGGATGGGATGTTTTTCTGGAAGTCCTTTTTGCACAAATGAGCCATGATTCCTGCGGCTAATGCATCTCCAAGCACATTGATCATTGTTCGAAATCGGTCCCTGATGAAAAATGATACTTGAGATTTACTTTCATTGAGTTACTTGTGGTGTATATGCTGTAGTATTTAAGTGTGTTGTACTTACAGGATCCAGTCGATAGCTACAATAAGTGAGATGTCATCTGGAGGCAAACCCACTGAGGTAAGAACGATAACCATGGTAACAAGACCAGCCTGAGGGATTCCAGCTGCTCCGATACTTGCCGCTGTAGCTGTGATACTGAGAATAGATGGTCAAAGTCAACATGCAGCTTCATTGGAACATGCAGCTTTGTCACTGTACACTACTGGTCAAAAGTTTAGAATGATAGAATTTTTCATGTTTTTTGAAATTAGTATTTTATCTACTAAGTATCTATTTAATGCGTCTAATGTGTGGACAAAATAATTTATTTTTAATATACTAGAATGATTTCTGAAGGATCATGTGACACTGAAGACTGGAGAAATGACTGGTGAAAATTCAGCTTTGCCATCACAGGAAAAAATTTCCTTTTAATATATATTAAAATAGATGACAGTTCTTTTAAATTGTGATAATTGATTTATATAATAATATTTCACAATATTACTTTGTTACCGTTTTGTTGTGGTTAAGCATAAGGGACTTCTTTCAAACGTAAAAGTTTTAATTATTCAAAACTTTTGACCAGTAGTGTATATTTTTCTGAATGTAAATGAAATACTTTACCTAATAGTAACTAGCTGTCCAAAGTCAAGCTCGTACTCATTGACCTGGGCAATGAAGATGGCTGCCACTGCTTCATATAGTGCTGTGCCATCCATATTGATAGTAGCACCCACAGGAAGAACAAATCGAGCGATTTTCCGATCCACGTGGCAGTTCTCCAGTAAGCACTTCATTGTAATGGGCAGAGTAGCTGAACTGGAAAGAGAAGGATGATTTAAATATACAAATATAAATTGCGTATTTCAAATTGTATAATTAGAAAGGTTAAGATTCATAATCCCTTGGAACACCACAAGAAAAAACACTTTTATTATTCAATTGAATGTGATTTAATGGAACTATTCCCTGAAATAGTTCATGGATTAACATTTGTTTCTGTTGCATCGAGCTGAAAGGCTGTTCAAACCGGCTTCCTTACCTGGATGAAGTTGCTAAAGCAATAACCAGAGCCTGGAGGAGGCCGCGGATATAGCTAAAGGGGTTTTTCCCAGTGAACAGGAAGAAGAACAGTGGCAGCAAAATCACACCATGGACGAACAGTCCCGCCAGAACAGTCATGAAGTACATCCCCAGCTTCTCCGCAAGGACCGCAGGATCATGCATGTCCAGGATCTTCCCAGCAACCAGAAATACGATTCCAAATGGGAAGTACCTGTACAAAGAGACTGGAGTGTTAAAACAAAATATATTTATAATTTGCTTATTGTAGGTGCATGCACTTGACTGAGTTTTAAATGCATTACTGACGGACTAAATCAGCTTCTCAGTTGGCCTCTGACTCTCGTACACCAGAACACCTTTCCACTGCCAACCTCATTTAGTAGAATGAGGAGGCTTAGAGCTCCTTTTAAACTATTACACTGACGTATTTTGGTGTGTATTAAAGAGACAGCTGGCTCTTCATTTGTTTTGGTCTGGGATTATGCTTTATTTGCCAGTCACTTGCTGCTTTCACAGGTTTGCATGACAAAACATGTGATGACTGTCCTTGTAGTTATGTAGTATGTCTAATAGTGAACATTTCTGTAATAGTTGACATTACAAATCTCTCACAATCCACATCTACTCACCACATAGCAGCATTGATGATCTTCATGACACATTCATTGACGCAAAGACACACATTTACTAGAGGTAAACCTCTGGATCCCATTCTACCAAGCAGAAGACCTGCGGAGAAAAAAAATATTTTAACTAAGTTATTAACTTGTATAACTTTTATTGCGCAAGGACTAAAGAACAAAATTCAGCTTTGCCATCACACGATTAATAAATTAATTTGGAAAAATATATTAAAATAGAAAACAGCTTATTAAAACTGTAATAATATATATTAAAAAAAAATCTAATAAATATTTTTTATCAAATACACACACCCTTGTTGAGCATAAGAGACTTATTTACAAAGGCAAATAAAAATTTTTACCTACCCCATAAATTTTGAACGGTATTTAGAGTCTTTTTCAATTTAGAAATCACAAATCCCTCCTATTTTTCAATCCCTCTATCTATTAGCCTTCTTTCATAGACACCACTTTTTCAAAATACAATTAAAACCTGATGCAATGGATTAAGTCCTGCTCCACATGTTCTTGTTAAATATCCTATTTTAGTAAATGAGCTGCAAAAACTCTGTCATGTTGATCTAAACTGTTTAAATTGTACAATAAATCTGCTTCCCTGCTGAAAAAAATTCAACACTGATGATCTCCATTGTGTTGTACAGTATTTTGGACACTAGTCCCCAACATGGGATGCTGGTATACTAGTGTTCCCATTAGGCTTTTTAAGTAGTTTAACCAGCTATAAACAGCTAGTTTGATTGGTGAACTCCTTGACCACAACCCCAAATCAACAGAAACCAGCATAATCTGATCTAAGCTGATCTTTTCAGCAGGGTTATAGTGTAATACAAGACAGTTCTCTATTATACACACCCATAGTGGCAGAGAAAATGACGATTCCTAGCACGTTCATCCCATTGCTTTTCCCTGGTACAATCTTGTAGTGGATTTCAGGAGGAGGAGTGAGTTCAAGAAACACTGGGTGACCCATCTTGGGGTTTTCATAGTCTGGCATGATGTACACAAAGTTGGCTTGTGATGATTTTTCGCTGTTTTTAAAATTGGGCACAAGCTCTGTTTTATACTGAAACAGAAGAGCACAGATGGACATGGATTAGATACAAAACACTGTAGATGAATCATTCCTCTGCTCTTCATTTGTTTCTCCCACCTGCTGAAATGTGGCTTCAATCAGATTGGACGGAATCATGTTCCTGTTGGAAAAACACACAAAACCTGTCATACATAAGGCCACAGATTTAAACACAGTGTATACTATATAAAGTATAGTGTGTACTATTAGACTGTTTTCTGCAGCCAACACATGCCAAAAATTACACATGGTTTGTTTTAGAATTACTTGATTTGAGGTATTGTACAAGGCTGTGTCACAGCCTGCTAAATAAAATAATAATAAAAAAAAGCTGGTATGATTTATCTCAGCCTGAAGACTTGGAGGACAGAGGCTATCGGCTAATGCTTTATTTATAAAGTACCAATTCTACTGGCGTGTCCCTGACTACAATCCAATTAAATCTGGTCCGGAGCTTAGGAGGATCTTTCGCACTCGGGAAAAGCCATGTCATTCTCTAAATATACCTAATTCCAATCCTTCTGTCCAGTGACAGGATAGAGCAAAAGGGAAGCTTAAGCCTCGAAAGCTGGACTTCAGCTCGAAATCAGTTATGTAAGTTTAAGGCGTTTCTTAGACTGATCAACAAAAATGAAATGCATTGCTTACAGTTTGTTTTTTGAATGGGATAGTCAATAAAATAAATAAAATACAGATGTGTTTTATACAAGACAACAAATTTAAGATGTAACTGAGAGAAAAGGTGAAACAGGATATTCAATGAGAAATAATGCAGAGCAGAACTTGATTTTATCCAAGGGGAACTGATTGGATTTTGTGAACATTATATACCGGAATGTTAAATGCTAGTTTGCTGAAACAATGTCTAAACAGTTGTTTGTCTGTTGGTTAACACTATTTTCACTATATTTCTGCCTAAGTGAGGTGGAAAAGGAAGACAATGAGCAAGTAGTTACATTCTAATTTAACATTATAACGACAAACACTGATGAATAGCAATATGATCAAGAAAGAAACATTAAGAATGAAATGAACAAATTAAGAACATAAATGGAATCTATTTTGGTTTCACATTGACTTTAAAGAAAATACTTTAAAGCTTGTTTGTCTACATTTTTGTCCAACTCCACACTTTAACCATACTCTATTCAAGCAGAAAATAACTAAACTTTCATCCTTAGTCATCCTTAGTAAGGGCGAAAAGGAATGTTTTTTAACAATATTTTTTCTACATTTTTTTCAAACACCACACTTCAACTAAGTCCCTTTTAAGGTAAGCCAGTCCACTTGACGGCCATCTTGGCAATGACAACTATAGACACATATTGGACTGACTTACTTTAAAAGGGACTTGGTTGAAGTAATAACAATAATAAACGCTCACTAAGGAAGACTAAGGATGAAAGTACAGTTCTTTTCTGCTTGAATAGAGAAACTAACATAAATAACACATTTGAAATAACTAATATATCTGACAGAAAATGTTAAAACTGTAGTTTTCAGGTTTCTCTAGCTAATGTGTATTTGCACTTGCAGAGCAATGAAACAAAATGCCACCTATATACCAATAAGCTTATTGGCTGTTTTAACTGAAGGGCGGGACTTCCTTTCCTACAGCTGCCATATCCTATTCATATTTCTACAAGTGGTCTGTCTCCTCTCCCTTATACTGTTTCTGCCAAAAACTGAGAGGTAGGTTTTGTTATTATTGTGAAGATACCTGATCAAATCAAGCAGGGCATCGGCAGACGTCATCACTGGCCCTCCTGAGGCTTTATGCCCCTCTTTTTCAGTGCCAGTTCCGGGATGAATGATCAGTACCAGAATAATCCCCACGATTACAGCAATGAAGGTAGTCCACAGGTAATATGTGATGGTGAGAAGGCCCAGGCGTCCACTGGCCTTGGTGTCCATAGCAGACAAGCCAGACATTAAACTGTAAGGAAAGTGTTGGCGTTTCAATCATTATTATAAATATCACATCAAATATCTCACATATAACTACCTCCCCTAAATGCAGACACTTTTCTTTTTAATTTTAATAGGGGCTGACTGCAACTCATCTCCATATTGGTTTCAAGTAACTCTCACACTTCTTCTAAATTTTTGACTCTATATATATATATCCTTTTATAACAATCAACTATCCCACTATTAATTGAAAAAGATTTCAAACTTCAGAAATGAAGAATTTCTCATGATGGAACATTTTTTTCTGATGAAAGATATTTTGTTAGGTTTTCAAAAATGTGTTTGGTAAACTAAAAAGCAGTGATATGGTGTGTAGTTACCTGGACGTGATGAGAGGAAGAATCAACATTTTTAGCATTCTCATTAGAAGTTCTCCAGGAAAAGAAAAGTAGATTTTTGCCTGAGGGAAAAGAGAAAACATGGCTTTTAGTGACATTGCTATTAAAATATTTCAATTCATTTCAAACATTTAAACTCTACTAGAATTAATTACTTTCAATATTTACTATTTCTGTAATATCCCTGGAGAATTACGTCAGTTGACTTTAAGTAATGCGTGTTTCTCCTTAGTTGACCTTGAAAGCTGTTTGGAGTTTTATTTGTGGGTAACAAAAGCCAGATGTCACATCATCAAAAAGCAGGACTAAGACCTAGTTTTGAGTACAAATGCCACATAGGCTGGAAAATATATTGTGTAAATGTGATATGTTGATCAGGCTTCAAGAGCAAAGGTCATCAAAAACATCTTACAATTAAAGGAGCGTTCTAGCTTCTAAAGAAGCAAAGTGCTATTGACAGCACATGTAAAACATTCTTGTTAAAGCTTTACAAAAAGTTGTTACACCGTGTTATTTGTTTTGTAAAGTTTTCTATATCATCCATTCAGCAACTGCACTACTGTTCAAGGCAACTGCACTTCCGGTTATGAATTTCTGATTTACATATTTGATGTAAACAGTTCTTATGGTACTCTTGAGTATATTGTGAAAAATTGGATATAACTTTAAATGTTAATACGTGATTTTAATCATATTAGACATGAATAATGTTAAGGTTTTGTGGCTACAGTGTGTATTCGTCCTGGTGCACTGCTTTGTGCCATAGATTTTCATTTTAAGTGCATTACTATAAACTCAGCTTTTGCATTATTTAGTGATGAGTCTAAATTATTGTCTGTGCAAATCAACATGCCAACAGAGTTTGACTTGTTTTGAATCCGGAACATTTCTTTATTCAATTATTATAATGACTGTACTTAATGTTAAGTTGCTAGCGCATTCATTTTTAAAAGCCACACACAATTTATATTTTAAATGAGCAACCTTTTAACCTGTTCTAAGGATAACAAACAAATTGATTTTTTTGTCCCAAAAAACTATTTAAAACAACACCAGTCCACTGCTGATGTTAGGACTCAAAACAGATTCTTCAATAACAAGTTTGAAGCTTTATGTTCCACATTACCTGTGTTGACAAGTTCAAGCTTCTTAATGTGAATCCCACTACACAACCCGACATCACTGCTAACAGTGATAAGGTGAGCAAGCCGTTCCTTCTGCAGTAGTCCTTTACCCATACACAAAACTTTGGAGATACTGAGTTCTTGATAAGGTTCTTGAAATATTCCACCATATTTCTCAAGGGGTTCACAGGAGGGGAATGGCACTGGGAAGATGCCGGCCTTGAGCTGCTCCGGTTCTCATCCATGCTAAGATCTGTGTGGGCAGGAAGCCTTTCTGTGTAAACCTTTTCTAACAACAGATTAAGCAATCAAGTATAAATCCAAACCACTGCCTTCACGACAGTGCAGTCAGAGGCGATTACAAGGAATAAGGGTATTAAAAGTACCTAGTCAGAGTCTGGAGGCCATTGACTGTGGAACGATAAAGTGGTGAAGCACTAATCCTGGGAACCCAAGGCCAAGGTCAGTGTGGGGTCAGTTTCAAAACAATACGAGTTTAATATAAATCATGGTTTATTGTAAAAAAAAAGCTTACATTGCAAGAATAATGTAAGTATGGCATAGCTATCTGTGGGAAGAATGAGTTGGGAATATGACATGCCAGGCTCAAATCCACAAGAGCAGCTGAACATCTGGAACCTATGCACTAACCACTAGACCACAGCTCCAATTAGTATTTGAGTTTAAAATTATATTAAACATAAACCAAAGCATAGTTTTATGCAATCAAATCAATGTATGTAATCCGTATATTCAAATAAATTTCAGTATTCATTTTACAGTGTGTAGATTATTACATGTAGTCCCACTACATGCGGATTTAGAGTAGACTTGAGAGGCTGGAATTTCTCCATATGTAATGAAGACCATCACAGGTGACGACAGCGGTGTCTCAGGTGCGATCAAACACTAATCCATTTACTAGGAGCAGATATATTCACTCACTGCATCGTCAACCTAAATAACCACTGCGACTGCTTTGACGTCACACCATAAAGCACAGGAATGGAGAGACACTGAAAAATCATTAGTCAGCGAGTGACTGTGCACGACTCGATTAAATAGGAGAAGGACAACTCAGAGTGTATGTAAACACACATTATGGTAGTAGTAGGTACTAGTCAAAAACTCTATAGGCTTTACAGACAATGATGTACACATTTGCTCTAAATCTATTCAGTATAAGATGTACAGAAATATTAATCATACAGCAATGAGGCACAGCTTCACACAGTACGGCCAATGGCGGTGCTAATGATCATTAAAAAGTCTTCCGCAATTCTGTGAAAAGAGGATTAAGTCCTCTGGACAATTAGCACATCCTCTGTCTGCAGGCACAACATGGCATTGTTATCCATTGTAATTTGGTCTGATGACTTTTAAGAGTTAGGGTATGCCTGTCCCATTTAGTGACATTGCTGGCATTGTGAGCAGTCAGGAGATCAAGTCAAGTCAAGTCTGCTTTATTGTCAATTCTTCCACATGTACAGCACATACACAGAGAATTTAAATTGCGTTACTCTCAGACCCTTGGTGCATACAGATAACACTACAGTAGAACATAAATAAAGATAGATACAGATTAAATACAAAATACAACTATACAAATAAGGTAAAATGTAAAAAATATATATATAAAGCACAAGGCATATGGCAGATAGAGTGCAAAACCAGTAAAGTAAACAACAGTGCAGATATTACGTGATAGTCTCATTTAACCCAGACACCTAACTATTAAAGATCATCTAAATTTAGGTGTGTGTGTGTGTGTACGAGGTGTTTTAATACTGGTCGGAGTATTAAGTTGATTAATCCTGGCCTGACCACAACAAAAAGTGCAACAGCTTAAAAAAAAACCACACTTCCAGCTAAGAATCAGTACAGTATATCCTGTGTATGGAAAATTTTAATAAGAATAATTACAGAAAGGACAAAAAAAAAGAAAAGAAAGAAAATCAAACCTGAATATGTGTATGACTAAATTTACATGAATTCACAATAAATCTGTTAAATTCTTCATGCATGTCTCTCTATTTTACAGAACAATGGTGTTTAATAATTTTAATAGCGATACTTAATTTAATAAATGAACGTGTAGACGTTCCGTCAAAACATGTATGCAGCACCTAAAAGAGCGAACATTTGGCGCTTTTCCACTGTACTGTACTGTACGGCACGGCTCGGTTCGGCTGCAGTTTAGTATCGCTTTAGAATGGACGGGATTATTCACATGTCGTTACAGTTGTATGAAGGTATTTTTGGTGCAAAACAACTGAGTGACCGTGACAGCGGAATTTGTAGTTGTAGAGAATAGCCACACATGTGTATCAGTAAATCTGAAGTCACAGACAAAAGTTGCATACTTGTAGATATTTTTTTCTCTCCCACAAACACAACACAACAGTTACACGTTCTTGAATCCTTCACTGCAGGTGCACAAATCCTAGTCTACGAATCACTATAAACAAATGATTTCAGAAAGAAAAAATAGCCACATACCTTTTTTGATACTTGTTGCTGTCAAGATGCTCGCAGCTCGCGATTTTCCGGGGTTGTGGTTAAAACTAGGGGGCGTGTTTCAGGCGCCCAAATGAGCTCTTCTGATTGGCTGAAATTCTCTGCTCTCTGAACAGTGCGCGCCGTTGCCTCTACAGATGCACAAATCACTTTTGCACCATTTATCACACAGATAGGCGGTGCAAAAGGGAACAGCCACTTTTTGATTGTTAACAAAAGGTGCGCTCGTTCAAAACAGTTGCGTTCGATCCTTCGCTGGCTGTGCTGATTCAAATCTAGCGCTTCTGTTGTGTTTGTGTCGCAAGTTCAGTGACGCAGGTAGTGACGATTCTCTCCGGCCAATCCGTGATCAGCAGAGTTAACACGTCACGGTTTGGTAACGGTACGGTACGCTTGGAACCAGAACCGAGGTGGTACTAAAAAAAGTACCAGGTACCAGGTACTGTACCCAGTGGAAAACCCCCCAAAAGTGAACCGTACCGAGCCGTACCGTGCCGTACCATGCAGGGGAAAAGCGCCAATTGTTAACGTACTCATTTTAACATACAACACTGTTAAAATGAGACCAAGACAGACAGCTGGACATTGTCAACCAAGAGGAG
Source organism: Sinocyclocheilus grahami (assembly GCF_001515645.1). Taxonomy (NCBI): domain Eukaryota; kingdom Metazoa; phylum Chordata; class Actinopteri; order Cypriniformes; family Cyprinidae; genus Sinocyclocheilus; species Sinocyclocheilus grahami. Next base: position 4,789,287 of record NW_015505200.1, on the reverse strand, counting down.
AGCGCCCTCCCCTGGTAAACTTTAAAAATGCCAGATGTGTTTGGAATAAACTGCTAAACCAAGTGCATACATTTGATGAAACCCAGTTAATAGGTGTTTTAAAACTGAAGATTAGTGGCATATTGACAGATTTTTTGATATTGACATTATGTAAGACGCCTTAATTTTATATAGCCCAATAGCTGTTAATAGGCTAAAGATATCAACCTATCAGAGCCATATGGGTTCCCTTTGAATCTCCTGTGGGTTTTTCTGATGGTGGTTTTGAATTTATGAGTAAACTCCAATATAATATCACATACAAACAAAACTCAAACGTGAATTTTGAAACAGATATGTGTCTGCTTTCCCCCCAAACTACGTTTCTAGGTGAGATGACATGACAACACAAGGACAAGTTATGCCGTTGTAGTCTGAGGGAACACATAGCGAAATAGCCTTTTGGATTGGCCTTAAATATTCAAAATGTAATTTAGAAATATTAATTTATTGGCATTAAGCTAGGCCTACAACCACGGCTGCAGTTAACGGGGTAAACGGTGAGGAAATAGTAGGAGCGCACGTTTTGTTCTTCTGAAAAGACAGGCTCTCCAACAAAGCTATCATGCTCTCAGTCAAAAGCACAACTCCCTACTCAGCGTTTCAGCAGAATCATAATCACCTGTTGAGGGGTGGAATCATGTGTTTGTATTGATTCTATTGGTCGCCGTAGATTGTGTGCGCAGCCGCGCAGTGCCATCCTGTCGTGAGCCAGTGCTGTGCTGTGCTGCTGCTGCGAGGGGACAAACTTTATCAAAGTACAGTGTTACTTTTCTTGGTTTGGAAAACTGTTTACAATTCTGGTCTTGGTCACTACATTCGGCTATACTATAGACGAGGAAGGACAACATGTTAAATACTGTTACAGAACGCTACGAAGCGTTTTTTAAGCAGAAGAATGTGGTAACGGATTTTCTAGCGGTTTTAGAGGAAAAAACTGGAGTTAAGAAACAGTACACTGCAACAGGTATGTGACTGGTTTTAATCTTTTGTTTGAAAGCAACTTTAATGATTTAGTCAGGAATATAAGGCGTACGCTATGAATGTAAACTGTGTTGGCAATCAGTTTAGGCTTTATTGGGTTTGCGAGAGTTTAAAAGTTCTTCTTTGTAAACATTACCATCGAATATTGATTTTCTTAAGAAAAGTATGAGTTTATTTTAACACGTGACTTAAGTTACTGTCACCCATATGTAAAGGCTTGGTGAATGTTGCAAATGAGTGCAAAGTGCTCTGGGAGTCATACTGATAAGACCGAGTCACTTTTCCGAAGCGGTTCTTTTTAAACTGCTGGTCCTGAACAAATCAAGAATTTGGAACATTGTTGTTTAGAAAAGATTTTAGATACATTTTTTTTATTAAAAGACAGTTCGCGGTTCATTGAGTCGATAAACTGTTGACCCTGGAACCACTTAAGCTGATTCAGTTCGCTTTGTTGAATAGTTCAGACCGGTTTTGAGAATCGGTTCACCTGATTCATCAAAGAGCTTCGAATGAAAAAAGGAGTCATTTACAAATACAACTTTACTCTGCTTTGCGTGTGTATGTGTGACAAGAACAGATGCCATATGAACAGCCCCCACCCCCGAGGGATATGTCATTTCCCTGTTGCATTTACATCTATTTAGCCTATTTGTTATTGCTCGTTGTTTTAAGATAAAAAAACATGCTGGTTTGAAAAACATCAAACAAATGACCTATGAAGTGCCAGTTATCCGTGCAATTGTTCAACTGCATTGACTGGTTACTTGAGATGTCTAATGTGTGGTGTCTTCTACCAATAGCCACTCCCAAGTGTTATTTTTAAACATGTAGTATGTCCTCGAGTGTCTGTGCAGAATTGCAGTGTCTAGACTATGAAAACTTCCCTTATGTTCACACTTAAACAAATAGACAGCCTTTGTTTGTGCTTCTTCCATCCTGTTAAGTGTCAACACTGACACCAAACACAATGTCATCAGTACTCCTAAATGGCCTTCTTCATTTGAATAATGGCAGTGATCATGTGTCTTGTTTGTTCTGCAGGTGCAGTATCTATTGTGGCACTCTATCTGTTATTTGGATATGGCGCCTCCCTCCTCTGCAACTTGATTGGTTTCGCATACCCAGCGTATGCCTCGTAAGTTTGTGTGACATGTCAAATTTCACAAATGTCTAGTATGCATATTGGTGCAGATGCTAGACCTGGAGAACCCCACATATGTGTTTGCACAGCATTTAGGAAGCACAATAATGAGAGCAACCCACACTGACTGCCCTGTTTTCACATGTCATTCCGTTCCTCATGCAGCATCAAAGCCATTGAGAGTAACAATAAAGAAGATGACACCAAATGGCTAACCTACTGGGTGGTTTATGGACTCTTCAGTGTGGCTGAATTTTTTTCTGATATCTTCCTCTTTTGGTTTCCCTTTTACTATGCTGGGAAGGTGAGGTGTTTTGGTATCAACATATATTTAATTTAATGCTTGAGTGCATTTGCATGTATTTTGGAGAACTGTTTTGAAAACCGTTCCATGTTAGCTTGCTGTTGGAGGTCTGTAAATGTATTTGTATGTAGGTCATGCTGAGAGGTTTGCATAGTGTATATTTAGTATGCCTGACTAACTGCCAACTCGACCAACAGCCTCATTTCAATTTTGATCCTTGTTCTAAATTTGACTGAGTGCTTTAAAGCCAATTTATACAAATGAACTAGCAGCTGACTAAGTTGAGCTGAGATCTTAAATATTCATGCGTTTTTTTTCAATTTCAGTTTCCTGATTAAAAAGCTTTCTTAATTAGATGTTCACTATGGCATGATAAGTCCATTAAATTTGGAGAGTTTGATGTGGATGTGCTTAGAATAGATGTTAAAGCATGTATTAATTAGCTTGACATGAGGTAGGTGAATTGTATGTCAAGGTCAAGCGATTGTTTGAGCACAAAAACAGTAAAAAGTTTACAGGGGCAGGATTCACAAAATTCTTAAGAAAGATGTTAAGACATTTCTTGGTTAAATTCCAAGATGCTTGCATGAATGTTCCTACGTGTACTTCCTGAAAAGTTATCTCATTCTCCAAAGAACATCTTAAGAATTTCCTTCTAAAGAAAAATAATCACATGACTTTGGCATTATCTGATTATATCATGGTATTTTGAACTTTGGTGACACTTCAGAGAACTCGTGTATATCCCTAGTTGTTGTAACAAGCATTATAGTGTTATGTTGTAGTGCTTAATTATAACAATTCATATGCAATAATCCAGTAAATCTAAAATATCTTATCTTTATTTTATGACAAGTTGTATGTTATCCTAACCTTTTTAGAATGAATGTACAATGATTTTTAAGGAGATTCTTTTCAAGAATTTGGATTTTCTTTAGTCTTTGTCTTACTACTTTAGTAGTATTTTTGGGAATACTAATTATTATTTGTCTTATGCTCACCAAGGGTGTATTATTAATTTATTTAAATTAAACTTATTAAAACAGTAATATTATGTGAAATGGTGAAATATTACAATTTAAATAATTGGTTTCTATTTTAATATATTTTAAAAACTAATTTATTCATTTGATGGCAGTGCTGAATTTCCAGCTGCCATTTACTCCAGTCTTCAGCGTCACATCATCCTGATTTGGTGCTCAAGTAACATTTCTTATTATTATAAATGTTGAAATCAGTCCTGCTGCTTAATCCGTGTATCATTCGATCATTCGTTTTTTTAATTTAATATTGAAAGTAGAAAAATGAGAAAACGGCTCCTTTTTCGTGTTTTAGTTTTTTTTCCCCCAAAAAACGAAAAACGAGAATTCAGCTTACATTTTAATTTTTCGTTCTTTGGTGGAAAAATTAATAAACAGCTTGAATATTAGATTTCTACAAGTGGGCGGGAATTAAACGTCCCTTTCTGCTGATTGGTCAGCCGAAGATCAAACCGTGCCATCATCAGTTCTTCTGCAGTGTCACACAGCAGAATAATAGTCCTCCACTGCTGCAGTTGTACGGATTAATAACCCATTTTATTGCAACTACATTTCATATTTTTCTCATCAAACAGACTAATGAATAGCTCGACACAACTCGTACAGGGGCAGAGTCTAGACAGTTCTTTCTTCTGTGTAGACCAGTGGTTCTTAAAGTGATAGGGGGTCCGCAAAATAATTTGCTATAGCCTAAAGTATTTCCAGACTGTGAAGTTTTTTTTATCATGATACATAGGCCTACTGTGATTTATTCCAAAGTGACTTATATGATGCATTTAACGTCAAATAATCTAAATTAAAAGTTAAATAGGCTTATCTTTATAATGTTGTCTTTTTTAGTGTATTTGTTTTAACCTTGACCAACATGTATGTTTTGATATATGATGGTGAATTTGCTGGTTCTGGACCGCACATGGATGATAACTAAGGGTGTGAAACTCATGCATCAATGTGCTTGTCCATGTATCATATCTCCCTTTTTGTAATGTGCTTTTAGGTTTGAACAGACCGCTGATCCTGAGCTGCAGGTATTTTCATTTGTGGCCTTGAACGTTTGAAGTTGTGGCCTGTAGGATCAGTTTTGTTTTGGAGACTTAGGTGGCCCACTTATGGCTCCAGTGATCGAAGTAGTTTAGTGTACGTCACGTCTCGCACTGCCTGGGCTTGAGGGCTCACCTTGTCTGTTCCATTTGCCTCAGATGTCACAGCTTGAGAATGACATTATACTCGAGATAACAGTGTTTCAGTACACAAGTCAGAAAACCAAGATGTACGCATCCATAAGTAGCAGTACCAGTCAATAAAAGCACATAAAAAGTGCAGACATTGAGACATAATTGATTTGAGACACAGACAAAGTGCAAATAAATGTTACTACTATATATTACGACGTTTTCACTTACTGTTGATGCACTGAGCAGCCATTTTGGATTCTTAAAGGGAACATCGGATTAAATTTTTTTTTGTATTTAGATTAGTTTGGTTTCTGTTGTGTCTGCCAGCGCAGAAAAGCTGAAAAGAAAACACAGCCAGTTTGTTATTGGCTGTCTGAGTCATGCACCGAAACGGGTTGCTGTGAACAGAGCTGTGTTTTGACAAGGTAAAGAGGGTGTTGTTTTTACACGACCACTGAGGAATTTGACCAAAGTATGTTACAGACATTTCATGAAGACCCTAAAGAATCATACCAACTTGTGGAAAATGGGCATCTGATGTCCCATTTAAGTTGAGGTCTCCTGAGGTTCTGAGTCAGAAATCTGACTTAAGGGGGCATTAAAAGTACCTCCTGGAAACTCGGAAATGGAGTGCACTGCAGATTGAGGGTACGACTCAAAGGAGATGTATTTGTTCAAGGAAGGCAACAGTTGTAGTGCAAGTGGGAGTTCAAGTGTACCACTGGGACTCCGAGCAAGAAGTAAACAAGGGTGTAAAGCGCTGACTGATTGTTTAGTCATGTTAAAAGCTGAGCTGTAGTGGAACAGCATTCTCGGGTTACTTTTTTATTGTAAGAGGACTTTGTGAATGCTAGTGGAGATGGCATTCTCTGTGCACCTGTTACAGCAGGAAGTAAACCGTATTATAAGCCATGATAATGATGATGAAGCATTGTATTCATTTAAACAGCGTTTTTCTTTTTTTTAAGAGCAGGATCAACAGTAGTTGTCTTTAAACATTTTGAGATAATGGCTCAGGCAAGGAATAATCGAAAGGGATGTCAGAAACTTCCATGACACCTTGAAATATGAGTATTAATGATAATGTTTACCTAGTGTTGCCTTTGCTCTGTTTCTGAATATAATATCTATCAGTTTTTGACAATGTAGTACTGATTCTTATAGGAGGAGGGAGACAAACCGTACTGTGGACTTAATGTGATGTCTGATGTAATCTGTCAAGACATACCAACAGTTAATCAGAATCTTTAATTAGTTAATCACATTGCACTACATTTGTAGAGAGAAACTTCAATGCATAAAACTATCTTTGCCCACTGTAGAATATCTTAAATGTAAATGTCTGAATATCTCCCAGAAATAAACAAATCACTTACTTAAAGGGGTCCTATTATGCTCTTTTACAAAGTCTTGATTTTGTTTTGGGGGTGTACTAGATCAGGCTCTCATACTAGGTTGTTTCGAAAAACACATTATTTTTCACATATTTTACATTATTACAACAGCTCTCTCCCCAGTCTGGCATGAACGGCTCTGATAATAGTTCCTGTATCAAATGAAAGCCCGCCTTCTGAAATACGAAATGTGCTGTGATTGGTTAGCTGGGCCAGTGTGTGTTGTGATTGGTTAGCTGGGCCAGTGTGTGCTGTGATTGGGAAATGTCATGCCCCTTACCATAGCCGCCTGCGAGCTTCAGTGTAAATATTGCGTCAAAATCAAATCAATTTGAGCACGATTTAAACCCGGATGATTGTATCCACTCTAAGTTCGTCTGTCTTGGGAAAGCTAGCGTGTCTCCAATATAGTGATAACACTCGTTGCCTTCTCTAGTGCAGCTCAACCAGGTCTCGTCCCATTCGTCGATATTTGTGATATCACAAATCCCGGAAAATATGCGTTGTAGTCCAAACGAGTCATTCGTTGTAGTTTTTGAAAAGTTTTTACTGTTAAATAAAATGTCTCCTTTTGAAGTGGACTTTGAGCTTTGTAACTTTGCAGATCTTTTTTATGCTCAAACAGCAACATTACAGACTAACTAAAGTTGAAAAAGTAAAAAAAGCATAATAGGACCCCTTTAAATAATCTGCTCTAAAGCCTAAACTAATTTTCTGTGTTGTTGTTGCTTAGAATTTGACATGGCTTTTCACCATTTAATTTCTTTTTATTTGCAAGGGAAAGAAATAAAAGCATGGGAGAGTACTGAATATACAGGCATTATTGTGAGGTGACTAATATCCATGTGCTCCTCCTGCTTCCTGCAAGCTATTATCAAACTGTATACCCCAGCCTGTCTTTTGTGATTATATTTGGTTGTCTACTGCCTCCATCTCTCCACACAAAAAGAGTCTGCATGTTTAATGAACTCCCAGTGTCAGTTTATGCAGATTTAATCCTTACTGATCTGAGTTCTTTACTTGGTGAGGTCTTTTTTTGATACTGTGTAATTGTGCATACCTATTAAGTATTATACAGACTTTTACACAATATTCTGTCAGTTACTTTAATGGGAATGTGTCTTGTGAAAGATTATTGAATAAAGTTGAGATTAAGATGGGCCACCCTTACAAGATCTAGCTGCCAGTCAAAGAAATCTGAATTGCCTCAAGGAACTCTGCACCATTATCCGCTAAGATTCAACACAAAGATTCAGACTGTGACAGAGACTAACATTCTTCGGTCTGCCTTGTTAGCCACAGCCAAAACACCTCCAGCGAGAGGGAACACAAAACTTGTAAAATTAAAAACCTGTAAAAATGAAAAATGACTTGATACACCATTTGGGGTTCCCTCAGATTATCACACTGCCAGAACCCTCTGAAAAAACTCTATTTAACACACTTGGAATGTATAATGCAATCTCTTGAGTACACAGTATTCGAGGCACATTTAAAACTGTTCTGCCATAGTTGCAGTCCGAGGAAACACAAATTGTCAATTATCTTTAAATGTTTATTTCAATTTATTTAAACATGTTTATTTCATTATATTAATTTATTTTAAAATGTGCATTTATGTTTATTTTAAAATATATTTACTTAAATTAACTTTCAAATGTTCAAATGTAAAAACTAAATATATTTATTTACATTTACTTTTAAGTGTATTTAAATTAATTTTTAAATGCATTTATTTAAAATAATTTATTTAAACATTTACATTTGATATATTTTTTGTAAATTTTATATTTACATTTTTATATTTGTGTTTTACAATATGAAACACATCTTTCTAACATATTCAAGTTTCAGTGCTTGACATATAAAATAATTTAATATTAATGTGTACTGAATTTTAAGAATAGGCTTCATTATAATTCAGTAAAATGAGAGACTGCACTGTATTGTTAGGTTCTTCTGTTATTTTGTCCACCTCCTGTAGGCAATATGTAAAAACTCTCCCACCTTCTATTTGAAGCAAGTGGAGATTCTGAGGAGGAGGGTGTGTGTGTGTGTGTGTGTTTGTGTGCGTGTGTGCGTGCGTGAGTGAGTGCGATACAGAGAGAGGGAGAGAGAGGACTGCCGTTGAGATTGGACTCTATCACGTCTTCATTATTAGTCTAAAATGCTTTAGTACCTTATTAGCGCAGGCTGCCATTCATCTGTGCTGTCAGTCAAAGATCAGTCACGCGGGATACGTTAAGTTCAGGTAGGTGAGTCGAATCGCACGCCGACATATGAAATCAATTCATTTATTTAGTGCCTTTGGTATATTGTCTTTTTATTTTTTATAGTGCACGCACAGCATAAGCAACCCGGACAAGCGTTACACAGATTTCAGTTAGACTTTGCCTGCTGAATACTTGCAGCATTTTCTGTATTGTGTGGAAATCATGCGTTAGCTGCACTGACCATAACTGTCATAATGGCATTTGCTTTAACAACAAATAGTAACGAAAACGGAAATGTTGAGGATTTAACATGATTCTAAATCAAACGTGGCTGTACCTACATATAGCCGAAAGAAGGCATGTGAATCAGCACCAGTGCTATGGAGAGCCTCTTCTTTATGAATGAAACGGGCTGTGTATGATATAGTGATGCTGAACTCATTTACTCCTCTGTCCAACAACCGGCCCCGTGGTGATATAAAATGTATAAGATACACGCGTGCAAACTGTCTGCAGTCTTAGAGACCGTGGTGATTTCCATTTACACGCGCTAGGGCTTCCACATAGCCAGCTTACATTTTCAGTGTTTGAGAAATGTACGAGTGTGTGCGACAAACAGTAAACCAGTATGCACAGGATCAGTCATCCATTTAATTGGAAATATATGTATATTCATGTCACTTTGCATCATTAAAAAGGCCTTTCATGAAATGATACGAAGATTTTTGATTGTGCAACGTGAACATTGAGAAAGAGGATCCGCGCGCTGCTGACGTCGTCTTGGATGCATTAGTATAATAATATATAATCGTATAGAGCCAATGCATGGTAGTCTTGTTGCGGAAGATGATGCAGGCTGCGCTCATAATGGAATCTATTGCAGCAATTTATATGGAGACTAATTCTAGGTGTGCGTCAGTTTTTAGTATTGCACCAGAGGCAATAATAGAATGCTGGAACAAGCTGAATGAGAAAGGGCAAAGCACTTTTCCAGTAGCCTATGCTTTTATTAGTAACAGAAGTAGTAACAGTAATAATGTTTAAAGCCTTTTAGACGTCCTCACCTCATCTGGCCCATGGTGTATTGGCATTTAAAGGTGCACTTAGTCATTATTTGCTAATCAAAATGTTTTGCGGAGAAATAAATAAGCTGTACATTTAAGAAATGTTATAAAGCTTATGTACAATAATGTGAGATGACAACTTAAGCCATATCTGATTTCTAGAGAAAAAAAAAGGTTTTGTTTCACATGGAGGGGGTCGCCCCCATGTTGGTGGAGGTGGATGCCGCCATGTTGACATCACATGACCAGTCCTATCATGCAATAGAGTGCAACAGTCTTTGTTTTGCAACAAAACTGCTCATACATTGGAACAAATAAGAGATAAACAAAAACTTAGGATGTATCCGAAATATCCCCCTCATTCACTATTCCCTACATTACTCTGCCATGGACACCATCTTCTCGCGAGATGCAAGAATTCATTCGTCGCAACTTTCACTGTGGTTGGGTATTCTTTAACACCGGGGTTCTCAACTCTTCCAGAGTTTAGCTCCAACCTTGATCAAACTTTCGAACAATTATGAAGACCTTGATTAGCTTGTTCAGGTGTGTTTGAGTAGAGCTAAAATGCAAGAAAAATGGAGCTCAAGGGTCAGAGCTGAGAACCCCTGCTTTGGCAGCTAGCCTTTGAGTGTGCATTGGTTGCACACTCACCATTGAGGTGCATTTGATAATGTTGACTACAGATGTCCCCTCAAATAGTTAACTATGTAAAGGCATAGGGTACTGAGTGCACCTTTAAGAGTGTTTTGCTGTATTGAGGGGGGTCAAGTGTTATCCTGGTGTGTTTACTTTATTAGAACTGTTCTTCTCTCTTAGAAATCTATAGTGACAGATTGGTCTCTCTGCTGCTCCTAAAAACTCTGCGAACAGGCAGAGACAGTTTTCTTCTTTTAGTCCAATACCATGAGGCTTTGCTTCTGTGTGCACTCACTGACAGACACAGCATATAATATTAGAAAACTAATGTTACTTAGATGCCACAACCTGCTGTGTGATTTAAACAAGGAAATGAATGGTTGTTTTCAGAGAAATTAGAAATTAGAGGTGAAACAATACACCAATATGGATTGATGCATCAATCAAATGACTAACAATATGATGATGCAACACATAATTATATTAAGATGCACCATTTTGACACTCTCGTGTTAGCCACATCTGCATGTTTTCTGTAAGTTTTCACAACTTTATTTTTGAAAGGTATTTTTTTGTATATATATTTTTTCTGTATAAATGTACTGGAGTACTTATTTTTCTGTCCTAATGAGGAAACTAGACTTGCACATTTTAGAGACTAAAAGAGTTTCTTGACTGCTGTCGTTGCTTATCTCATTGCGCAGCATATAATATTAGAAAACTAATGTTACTTAGATGCCACAACCTGCTGTGTGATTTAAACAAGGAAATTAATGGTTGTTTTCAGAGAAATTAGAAATTAGAGGTGAAACAATACACCAATTGATGCATCAATCAAATGACTAACAATATGATGATGCAACACATAATTATATTAAGATGCACCATTTTGACACTCTCGTGTTAGCCACATCTGCATGTTTTCTGTAAGTTTTCACAACTTTATTTTTGAAAGGTATTTTTTTGTATATATATTTTTTCTGTATAAATGTACTGGAGTACTTATTTTTCTGTCCTAATGAGGAAACTAGACTTGCACATTTTAGAGACTAAAAGAGTTTCTTGACTGCTGTCGTTGCTTATCTCATTGCACATGATTTCATGTGTGACTTATTTTTTTCATTATTTATGTTTTTATATGAATTTAAAAACTAAAGTACACACACACACATACACACACACGCACACACACACACACACACACACACATATATATATATATATATTGTCCTAATTGGGATGCAGGATTTGCAATTTTAAGGGAGTTCAATTAAATATTCATGTTGTATTTTGTTTGCATTTGTGATTTATTTAACTGGTTTTGTAAAAATGGCACATAATATCGATTATATTAATCACAGGTTGTATCACAGCATGTTTTGAGGTATAAGCAAATATTGCATTGCTTGCTGAATGAATCGATGGCTGATCATATCGTGATGAAACGTCTGATTTACACCCCTGTTAGAAATCTGTCTAAATCTGTGTTAAGTAATTTGTTTTTTTTGTTTAAATATATTAAAAGTTTATCTGGAAGATAGCTCAAAGGGTAGAGATCAAGCCATGTGACTGTTTCACACTCATAAAGACTATGAAAAACTTATGATGAATTTAATAGGCATGCTCATTTGAGATTAACTGATTAAGTATATAAACTCATAGACATTTACCACCCACTTAACCTCACCAGTTAAGCCGAGAAAATTCCTGCCTTGAGCTGCATTGTTATTAACAATTAATTCAAGGTATAGCAGTTAATGGAGAAAAGGGACTAAGCAACCGGACTAGCCGAAGGCCAAATGCATGTTCAAGTTCTCGTTCAGCAAACCCCAAGTCATTTGCAAACGATAGTAAATCAATCAAGTTTATTTGTGGAGGACAATCCATAGATTTGATTTAGCTCCATACACCCTAAGGCTTTGTAATAGGTGAGCATATGTTTAAATGTAAGTCTCAGTATTAAGGTTTTAAGATGCACGTTGTCTGCCAGTGCGTGTGCCAGTATAAGGGATGAAGCAGAAGGCCTCTCAAAAACACATTCTGTCATCTCAGGATAAACTGCAGTTTACAGTAGTCATTATCTAGTTCAAAGATCTCACATGTCTAATATATCAGACCTTCATGCACGCTGTTCCTGGGATGCGGCCTTGTATCACAGGAGCTTTGCTTTGTGGCGTGGATGCATGCTGGGAGTTTTAAATCCTTTGAACTGGGTCACTGGAAGCACATCCAGCAGGCAGACGATGTAAAGCACAATGATTAGCCTCTAAGCCCTGTCCACAGAGGAGCAATCTGTTTGACGGACTGATCGACAAGAGCAAGGGAGATGTTTCTTGCAATGCTGGCAGGGACACAGTAAAACTGCTGGACACTTATGGTAAGGTAAAATGCAACAGAGTGATTAGCCAGTCAGCTGAAGCTGTCATGTATTGTCATTTGTTGTAAATTCATGAGGTTAGAGAGACACATTTTGGTGTCAGGTATGCTTTTTTGTGAAGAACTTTTTTATTAATATTAAAATCCTTTTTTTTATTTTTATGTAGGATGTATTTAAAGGTATAGTTCACCCAAAAACGGAAAATTTGGAAACTGTTCACTCGCCCTCATGGCGTTCCTGTATGACTTTCTTCTGTGTAATACAAGATGTAATACAAGTAATACAAGATATTTTAAAGATTGTTTTTGTCCATACAATGAACGTTAAGTCCAATGTTATTTTATACTTTGACTTTAATTGTATGAACAAAAACAGTAGATTTTTTTTATGACAGAATTTCATTTTTAACTGCACTATTCCTTTAGGTAGACTTTGGACTCTAACATGAACAAGTGTTCATTAAATATGCTCTATAGGGTTAATTTTGCTGTAAGTATATGCATAAATTATGATTTTTGACATATTTGGAAATGTATTGTATTGAAAATTCCCACAATTAATTAATAGAATCTGTTTAGGCCCAACTGACTGCTGTGAAGGCGAGTGTTAGATTTAGTCAAGCCAGTATTTATTTACAACTTTGTTTTAGATCTAGACATTTTCTCATGCCCTTGCACAGCTGAATGAGTGAGTCTGGGCTAATCCAGCAACATTTGGTGCAGAGAGATGACAGATGGTAAACAGGGTATTTTTAGGCTGTAGCCCTGCTCCCCCTATGAGTCCAAATTTTTAGCTTCTATACTGTAAACACTGTATGATACAAAAGCACACATCTGTGGCATTAAGACCCAGCAGTGATTTAGTTACAATAATAACTGTGTTGGGCATTTTGCGTTTAAATTAAAAATTGAAATGGATAGATCACCTACAAATGTACATTTTGTCATTATTTATTCACCCTTATGTCATTCCAAACCTGTATGACTTTATTTTTTCTGTGGAACACAGAGGAAGACATCTTAAAAGAAATAGAAAGCCATACAGGTTTGTATGGAAGCCTGTTTTTGCCACAGAATAAAAAAAAAAAAAAGGTAATTACAATTGCAACTTTATTCTCACAATTCTAACTTTTTCTCGCAATTGCAAATTTATAATTCAGATTTTTTTTCTTAGAATTGTGAGTTTATATCTCACAAATCTAAGTTCATATCTCACAATTCTATCTTGGAATTCTGAGTTTATATTTTGCAATTCTGAGTTTTTTCTCAGAAAAAGTTAGAATTGTGAGAGAAAATACTAAGTAGTATTAAACCTTGATGCATAAAATCCTGTACGATTTGTTTATAAATTCTGAAAAGGTGTGCAATTATGGATAAAACACATTTACCTTTCACAATTACCTTTTTTTAAATTTATATATAAAAAAAAGTTTTTTGAGATGTAAATTCAGAAGTCATAGAATACAAGTCAGGACAAGACAATAACATGGTGACAATTTAAATTTTTGGGTGAACTATCCCTTTTAATTCCTTATATATATATATTTTTTTTTTCTAGAATACATTTTTTTTCATTATTGCAATGCATCTGGATATTATATCTGAACAGCAACCAAAAGAAACACTTATATTTATATGCATGCTCATTGATCTGTTTTCCCCCTTTTTGTTTGACGTGGTTATTGTTTAGAAATATCAGTTTTGATCACAGTTACAAAAACCCTATCTGCTTTATCTTTTTTTTGTGGTGCAAATAAAAGCTATGACATATACTAAGTTTAAGTTTCTCGTTTATTGTCTCCCTTAGGAGAAATTTGTCGCAACCGGGAGAGCAGACATACAAAAAAAATTAAAAAATTACACCATTCCAAAACATATATAATTCCTACACAATCCTAATAATACACCATCATTACATGTTACCCATCACATTACCCTCACCCACACAACAATTTCAATCACTTATTCAATAATTTGACAGATAATGGAATTAGAGAAAATTTGTATCTTTTCAGTTTACAGATTGGAACCCTATATCTCCTGCCCGAGGGCATTAGCTCATACCCCTTATGGAGAATATGGCTTGGGTCACCAATAATTTTAAGACTCTGCTTCCTAACAGACCTCTCAAAAAGTCATGACTAAGTCTAAGCAAGACTAAGTCATGCTTTTAATGGCACCAGGGCTATTTTTCCATTTCCGTACCCCTCTCTCTTCCTATTTATCCCATTCTCCCTTTCTCTTTCAGTCTGTGCATGCAGTAACCAACAGCCTGTTCTGGTTTGATTTCCCAGAACACTGACACTGACATTGGTCTCAGACTCAGTGTGCACACAGCCTGTGAACACTAATGTGCCCATAACTCTCCATCTCCTGTCAGTGCCTGTAGTATGCAGTAAAGCGAGGCATATCTGATTTCCACAGAATAAGAGTAATTTCTGAACTGAAAATCTTTTTTTCTTCAATGGAACATTGGTATCCATGGGGATATGACAATGGAACTGCCATTTATGGCAGAGTGAAAGCCTGGTTTGACTGATAAAGAGAGAGCAGCTCTTTAGACAGTATATTTTGCTGCAAAGCTTCTCACTTAGATTAGAGCAGACTCAGGCTAATGGACTCGGCCTGATGAGCGTCCTGTGGAATCCAATGCAGTGATTCACTTTAAAGGGTTGTTCTCACAGGTCAAAAATAGCTAGGTGCATCTATCTATCGTTCTATTGCTGTCTGTCTGTCTGTCTGGCTGTCTGGCTGTCTGTCTGACTATCTGTCTATCTATCTATCTACACTGAAACAATAGTGTGGAAACAAAATTGTTACTCAGTAAATTTCACAATTATGAGGAATCGGCAAGTAGAACAATGAATTAAATGTGAAAATTTTGAAACAGAAAAAACTAAATCTATCTATCTACAGTATGAATTTATTTTAGTTTTCTCAGTCACTTTGGCCCGTTTTCTGAAACACTCTTAAGATTCTCTAAACTGTAGGTGCAATTTTTACTTGTAACTGTTTTATGGGATGTCACAATTCTGCTGCATGTCTGCTAAATGTAGTAACCCTCTCAAAATATTGAATAATTGCTTCAAAAGCTAGTTTTTGTGTCACACTGACATTTTTAGATACAGACTTCTACTAGGAAAATGTTTACAGGAAAACGGTCAGTGGTTGGTTGGAAAGATTGTAATTCCTATTTAAAAAAAAGTATTTTCAGTTTGTTTTAATTCTACATCTTTACATTTTTATTCTTTACAAACTGCAATTCTGAATCCTGCTTGATACTCCGTTACAATTGAATTCAAATTCAGCAATTCGCACCCTGGTTCACAACCTTTTTCTACTATAATGTGACATTTAGAAGGAAAAGTATGTGATTTGAAATCTGATAATACTACTACTACTAATAATAATAAATTCATAAATAATTGAATGACATCAGTTTTCGATCTAGAAAGTGTAGCTTCTAGCAACAGGGGGAAAACTTGACCGCTTGCCCAGACCAAATGTAGGTTTATTAAAATAGCTCCTAAATAACTCTTTAGCTATTAGTAAACATTATCCAGCGAGGCCTATGTGAAATCAGCAGAAAAGGAATGTTGTTCAAAACAACAGCAAATTATTACATATTGATTTAAGACTACGAAGAACTTTTAATTTCTTTGGACTGACAAGCACCAATGATTCACTCACAATAAGCCCAGAAAGCAAATAGGGTAATTTGTCTATATACTGTTGTTTCTGTCTTCAGTATGCATGGCCCTGGAGTGTGTGGTTTGCAAAGAGAACCACCAGCATACTAAGCCTGCACTTCCATTTACTGTGATTGTTTAAGAGTATGTGGCACGGCGCCCGTGTGCTATTCAGCAAACATTACCTTTCGAATCCTAATGTCTGAGTGATATATTCCATATTCACTTCGGTAAAAGCAAGGTCATTCCCAAATCTGGCAGTATCAGCACATTGCTGTGAGAGAGCTTGGAAGAACCTTGAATAAGGGACATGCATTATAATCTCTCCTCGTGCCAAACTTAATCTGTATTAGAGTTTGGCTGGAGTACCAAGACGCTGTAACAGCATTAATAAGCTCAGCAGCTCTCCTGCCCTTCCGTGAGGGACTTATATAATAGATAGCCCAGCACTCCAAGGAAGATTGACATCAATCATACCACAGAAACAAGTGTGACACCTAAGAGGGGCGAGAGGGGGGCACCAGCCTGTCAGAGGCCTGAAATCCCCAGAAACTAGCATTGATCAAAGGCTCAGTGTCCTCTGCTCATTGATTTGACAGCACGCAGAGTGTGAGAGAACGGGGGAGAGGCACCGGGGCTTCTCTCAAATGAGAGCTTGACTGCTGTCGGGATTGCTGCACCCTGCCAAGCATGTCGCTGTACTTTAAGCCCTGAGTGCAAATAGCCTGGTGTCATAATGCTGGATGAAAATCATTTTTGGTGGGAAGCCAGCTTTGAGAGACATTGTTGGTTTCACAAAGACTTTCCCCCCAATAATTTTGACACTAATTTCAGAACCTTGATATCAAATTCAGAACCTTGACACAAAACTTGTTTTTGACAAACTTGTAACAGGCTGGCCAACTTTCAAAACACTGTATTGTGCATTCATATCTTTCAAGAAACATTGCACTTGCAGAATGCTTAGTTCAAATAACTTGTGAATTATCGTATGAACATTTAGATGAACCATACACAAGATATTGATAGTTTAGTTTCACTGTGTAGTTGTTTCACTGTGTTGTCCAAAAGTGTTTGTGCAATGGAAAGATTCGATTGATGTTAAAGGAATAGTTCATGCAAAAATTTGCTGAAAATTTACTGACGTTTTAGGCAATCCAAGATGTAAATGAGTTTGTTTCTGCATTGGAACAGATTTTGTTGTTATGAACTTGTTTTTGACAAACTTGTAACAGGCTGGCCAACTTTCAAAACACTGTATTGTGCATTCATATCTTTCAAGAAACATTGCACTTGCAGAATGCTTAGTTCAAATAACTTGTGAATTATCGTATGAACATTTAGATGAACCATACACAAGATATTGATAGTTTAGTTTCACTGTGTAGTTGTTTCACTGTGTTGTCCAAAAGTGTTTGTGCAATGGAAAGATTCGATTGATGTTAAAGGAATAGTTCATGCAAAAATTTGCTGAAAATTTACTGACGTTTTAGGCAATCCAAGATGTAAATGAGTTTGTTTCTGCATTGGAACAGATTTTGAGAAATTTAGAATTACATCACTTGCTCACCAATGGATCCCCTGCAGTGAACTTGTACCATCAGAATGAGAGTTCAAACGGCTGATAAAAGCATCACAATAATCCACAAGTAATACACAGGATTCTAGTCCATCAATTAACATCTTGTGAAGTGAATAGTTGTGTGTTTGTAATAAAATTTATGTCCTCTATCCAAAATACTGCAGTCAGGAGAGAAATATGCACAGATCAAGACCTGTTTACAAGTGACAACAATTTAAAATAATTTTAATATGTTGGGGGACTCTCATTTTGATGGCACCCATTCACTGCAGAGAATCCATTGGTGTGCAAGTGATGTAATGCTAAATTCTCCAAATGAAAGTGAATACATTTTCAGTGAATTTTCGTTTTTTTGGGTGAAATATTAATTTAAATGTTCTTTGTGGAAACCATAGATGCCAATTTAAGAGCATTTCTTTTTTATAAGATTGCATGTACATCACTGTAAAAAGACTAGTAGAGAGAATACAGACACTGTGAATCACTGAGCAAATGGCAAAATTAACAGTAATGATGAAATAATCAAATCACAACAGGTTTCTTGGAACAAAAAAAAAAAACTTCAACTGCAGCGTTCCTGTAAAAAGCTGTTTTTTTAATCAGCTCAAGATTTCTGAGACATATAATGGCTGTCATGTCTGCCACATACTAATATAGTTTCATATGAATAGTATATGTGATGCACATACCAGGTTAATCTGTTCTTTTTTATGGAAGTTCAGCAGAAACTTTGATAGAACTGTGGTAGTTTCATTGCAGGTGTCTCTCAGTATCCCTCGTCTGCTGTGCTGTGTGAAATTGAGGTATTGATTACTGAGGTTGAAATCAGCGGAAAGCCTGGAAATTGTGTTCTTGCTTGCTTCTGCATAATCTATACACAATTTGATGTGTGTTCTGCGTTTGTGGTACTCTGACACTGATGGATATAGTCTGTGTCTTAGCTAAATTATTCATGAGAACATTAAATTGCACAAATAAATGCTTATTTAAAAAAAAAATCTAAAACCTTTTACTCTTAGACAGATACATAGTGCTTCAGTCGGAATGCTAGGGTGCTCAGGAACAGAAAACAGTTTAGAGTTATTGTTTTGGCTCTGAAGCAATAAATAATGCACTGCTATAAACTGCAGCAAAAGCAAGAGAGTGTCTGAGGGCAAAGCACAGATACATTATGATGAGTTGCATTGTGATTTCATAATAGCATGATGGATGACAAGGCGTATGTCTTTCTTCAGAAAAGCCACTTGAGTCCTGTCTAGAGGCAAAGCATCTCTAAACTTGTTTGTGTTTCATACCTGTAATTTTGAATGAGATAAATATCCAGTAAATACATTATGATCATGTTAAATATTTAAAGCATAATGGATTTAAATAGGACGTGTAATGACGTGTTTCCAGTCACTAGACATTTTTCTGTATACAGTACACTATGTGACATGACACAATCACACCCAATCAGAATAAATGTGATGTTTAATTTACACATTTGTGTTTTTGTTTTTTTTTGGAGGATGTGAGGTTTTATAGGGCGTGGCTACTCATTGTGAGAAATAGAACCAAGCATTCAACAACATGTTTGGAGACTGATGAAAAATATTGCTTGTCATTCCTGTGTGTCATGCTTAACAATGTACTTTAGCATTTTACAATGTGATTTTAGGGGTCACAAGTGAGTGCTAGAGGATTTGCCGGGGAAAAAATATTTTCATTATTTTATATTAATTTTCAAAATTAACCTATTCACTTAAAATATGAATAAATATGATTATTAATTTTTTTTTACACATTGGTCATAAATCATGAGATTAATTACAGTTACAGTATTTTATTCTATTTTATTTATAGTTTTAGTAATTTCAAACTAAGAAATAATAAAACAAATAAGCATGTAGTTTTGTGGAAAAAAGAAAACCCTTGTCTCCTTTACTAGCTAAAGGGGAAAACGGTTGTGAATATTTTAAACACATTTTTAAAATATCTATTTATTTAAAAAAAGCAAGTGCAAATAAAAAAAAGTTTTACTGAAGAAATATTTTTTTAAATAACTAAAGTATATTTTGAATAAAAATTTTAAATATTTTGTTCAGATACTATTTAAAAATTTTGATTTGACAATATAATACAGTACAAGGTTTTTGTCAAATATGTTACATTTATATTTTGTATTAATATGAATCAAATGAAATCATCTTAATATAAATGTGTGAAAATATATAGTCTTTAGATTTTAGGAAGTGGGTCCTTATACACTGTAAAAAATTATTTTGCGAAGTTGTAACAAAGATTGGAATGCATTTTGAATTTCAGTTTTTCTACTTCAAAGTTTCAAGTTCAATTCAATTGCTTGCCATTAATTTGTAACTGTTTGTGAAGTTTGCTAGAAATTTCTGAGTGAAAACTAAATCTACACCAACATTTTTTGGGGGGTATATTTTGTGGTACTTGGAATCAAAAAGTTTGAAAGATCCTGTTATTTGCTAAACAATACACATTCGTCTAAATGTTTCTTTTACCTCTATTAGGTCTAGAAAGCGAGTGGCGCAATTGAAGGCCCAAAATGCCAGAGCAGAGCAACGACTACCGTGTGGTGGTGTTTGGAGCAGGGGGTGTGGGGAAGAGCTCACTGGTGCTCCGCTTTGTGAAAGGCACTTTCCGGGACACCTACATCCCGACGGTGGAGGACACGTACCGGCAGGTGATCAGCTGCGACAAGAGCGTCTGCACCCTGCAGATCACAGACACAACGGGCAGCCACCAGTTTCCTGCCATGCAGCGTCTGTCCATCTCCAAGGGTCACGCATTCATCCTGGTCTACTCCATCACTAGTAAGCAATCCCTGGAAGAATTAAAGCCCATATACCAGCAGATTCTCTCTATTAAAGGCAACATAGAGAACATCCCCATCATGCTTGTGGGAAACAAGAGCGATGAGACTCAACGGGAAGTGAAGACCGAAGATGGAGAGGCCCAGTCCAAGATCTGGAAGTGTGCTTTCATGGAGACCTCAGCTAAGACTAACCACAATGTCACCGAGCTTTTCCAGGAGCTTCTCAATTTGGAGAAGAAGAGGAACATGAGTCTGAACATCGATGGCAAGCGTTCTGGGAAGCAAAGCAGGGCTGACAAGCTGAAGGGGAAATGCAGCATCATGTAGAGTGCTTGTTAGAGGCTGAACTGGCGCATGGGGAGATAAAGCGAAGATATAGAGTCATAAAATAACAAAGGAAAGGAACTGAGGAGAGAAAAATGAATGAAGATGGTGTTATTTGCCATTTCATGCTTATTTCCGATAACAAGGATTTTACTCTGACATCTCAAATTTTATCCTTCTCCATCAGTCTTTGGCCTTAACAAGCACTGGCCTGTTCATATTGCCTTGTCTGTTTCTATTACAGAGCATCAGACAGCAATCGATTGCTAAACAGCCCTTTTTGAATTTTTATTAAATAATTGCTCCTGCATAGCTAAAGCAGAGTCAGGCTTTAAATCGGCCATGAGATGTTATCTAAACATAAGACTTTGCATAATGACAACTAAAATTTTGTTTTGTATATTTATTCAAACGTTCCTGTCCGGTTGAGGAAGTAGTGTCAGTATGAGATTATATGACAATATAGTCAAACCACCCTTTAATACTTTATTACAGGTTGTGTAAAATCCACTTTTATTTGTTATCCTCATAACATTTTGATGATTACTTTTGCATGTCCTTAGTTATCTTAAATAATGCCAACCAATATTTACAACAATCATTTTGTTAAACATTAGCAACATACCATAGAAAATGATGATGCTTTTTAAAATGATTACCTGCCGTTACATCAAGGCAGATCTGAAAGCATATAGACACTTCATATTTCATGCAGATGCACACATGCTTATGTAAAACAGCAAGCACTCATCATCATCATCATAATCTCTGGTATTCAGCTTTTTTCAAAATTGAGACACTTCTAATTTGGAGTGAGCCAGAATCTTAATCTTCTTTTTTATGTTTTTCAAGATAAACTGCTCATATTTTCAGTAAGTATAACTGAGACAATAACAAATGTAACCCTCTTAAAGTCAATCAGGAAATGCATTTGCAGGAGGTGCATTTTGGCAGCAAAACTAAATTGAGGCTTTCCTAACACAGCCAAAGTCTTCTCACCCTATTTATCAGAGACTAATGTGAACATTGATGAATAGATATAATACGGCCAAATGAAGTTATAAGAATTACATCTTTTATGATTAAGAAACCAAACATTTTATGTTCAAACATTTCAAATGTTTTTCTAGAATTAACCATTTTTACTTGCGTCACAGTATCAGACATTACAGAAATTTTTGGGTTGAAACAAATTCAGTTTTTGTGCTCTTAATGGCCCTTAGGAAAGCCACCAACCTGTTTCAGTTTTGGTAAGAGAATGCAATCACACTGCAAATCAGCCTTTGACAAAAGAAATCTCTTGTTTCAAAGGGCCTTGATTGTATAGCATTATATGTTTATTTAACCAGCTGATTGCCTTTGTACATTGATGTGAGAAAGAGCCCCTTTAATATGTTTTCAGGTTGTGCATTACAGATCTGAGTTGATGCAGACAACATTATTTACCCATGTTGTGCTGGTTTGCTTACTTTACTATGTAAAAAGCTAGTTTTTGAACAGGGTACATCAGAAATGAGTAGAAACAGAAAGCTTTAAACAACAGAAAACTAATACAAAATAGCAATTTTACTGATAAGACAGAATTCATATGGTTTATTTTATACATATTATTATAATAATCCAGTATAAGAAAGCAACTTATTAAAAATAACTATATCGAACATTCAAATATGAATGATAACATTTCACCTGAGTAAAACCATACATTTCATTTTGGCGCAGGTAGAAAAATAGGTTTATAAATATGTAATAGAGTATTATATCCCACCCCCGTATACAGTAGCTCTAATATATACTAATGATATACTGTGACAAGCATTGCAATAGAGCAGAAAACAATAACATCAGTCATATGTAGTTTCCAGTTTACTGTCAGTAAATATTATGACTCAGCCTGTTGCCTGTGATTGATGTGTATGATTAATATTTTAATATTAGTTCCCTGGATGCCCCACCAACACATTCATCCCCCTAAAATGGTGCTATAATTTACCACCTCTCTACTGGTGACAGTAGTTCTGCTCTGCATGGTTTATGTAAAATACCCTCTTTTATCACTCTGCAGTGTTGCTGATTTACGGCTTTGTAATTTTCTAAATTCAGAACAACGCCTCATCCATCTATCGTAAAGTTTAGACTGTATTCGGATCCATTATACCTGAATCTATGTGTCCAACCTCTATAAAGCCCACTCAGCTGGTGTATGAGTCACACTGCTGATACCATCAGAGGCACTGCAAGCTGCACGAGAGGAAACCTGCAGAGCATCTTGCATTTTACATGCATGGGAAGTCTGCACTCTCTGAAGAGTGTCATCTACCCGTGATCCTTTTGGTTGGCTTGACAACATGGACTTGCCTCCGCAATGCCAACCAGTTCTGTGTATCAAAGCATTTTTTGAACCCATATGCATTTTATCATGCACATTTTATTGTAAATATTTGTAAATTGTATGTAAAGAATATGACACTGTAAAGAAATAATCACTGACTCTCGTCGGATGAACCGACAGGTCATCCCAACAGACATGGACACAATTCCTTCTGTCACTGTTCATGTGTTTGGTTGGAATCCCAGGGGACTTTGTTTGTACATCTGGATTACCTTCATGCATTTTTCAGTTGGTATCTTAAATCTGGTTTACACAGTGAGCACTTTAAATGCCTAAGGGTAATGGAATGTGCTATGAAACATATGTAAATGATGACCTCCATTTCATAATTCAAAATACGCATGGTCCCACGTGATGTTTAGCCAGCATGAGGGCAAGCAACAAAACTATGAAGTGACTTTTCAACTCCTTTCCATTTTCTTTTATTTTTTTTTTTGGTACAATATTTTGCAAGTTTTTTTTAATTATAGCTATTAGCTACTACTATGTATGATATGCCCTTTAGCAATAGTCTTCCTAAGACATGGTATGCTGTGCTCACGCATCCCAAATGAAGGTAAATACGGCGTACATATACTAACATATATGTATAGATATATATACCTGCAAATATTCTCTAATAAATCTGCAAATTGATTTTCATAATAAAAACAATTAAAGCAAAATCTCAATAAGCTATCTGTTTTCACCTCCCCTCAAAACAGCTGGATGTAATCCTATGTACTAAACCATGGCAACATCATGAGGAACACCACACTTTCAGCTGACCCAGGTGTGGATGCTCCAATACACAAATGATGAAATTTACAAAGCAGTAAGGCATAAAAGCACATTCAGTAAACTGCCTCACACAGGCAAGGGTTTTATGGGACAAAACAGACTGAATAGTCAATGTAAAGCTAAGGAATCCAAAATGTATAGACAGATTTTATTTTTTCTCAACTGACAATTTTCATTTTATATAGGCTCAAAATATCCAGTGCTTACAATGATATATAAGAGAAATACATGAGAAACAAATAATGATTATATGAGAAAAACAATGCATATAATTAATAATAACAGCACACACATACTGTATATATAATGATTAGAAATTATAATTATATATTTTACACGCACACACACACACACACACACACACACACACACACACACAGCCTGGATGGAAGACGGACACATTATTTGTTTTATCCAGCTGTATTTACTCAGTGCAACTTATACCATCCAAGTGAAAGATATAACACCAACATGTCAGAATTTAAAAAAAAATCAAAAACCAGAATCACTAAGTTGGAAAAAGGATCACCCCCTTGTGTCAGTATTTTGTTGAACCACCTTT
Source organism: Sinocyclocheilus grahami (assembly GCF_001515645.1). Lineage (NCBI taxonomy): Eukaryota > Metazoa > Chordata > Actinopteri > Cypriniformes > Cyprinidae > Sinocyclocheilus > Sinocyclocheilus grahami. The sequence goes on along the minus strand of NW_015505200.1, from coordinate 4,764,762 downwards.
TTCTTTAATTACATGCAGCCTTTAGTCTGTTGGGATTTGTCTCTACTAAGGCTTCAGGCTGCAAAGCAACAAAATGTGATTATTTTAAAGAGGGTTTATTCTTTTCTACCCACTGTGTGTATA
>NW_015505200.1:4749140-4764606 GCF_001515645.1 Sinocyclocheilus grahami | reverse complement strand
TATATATATATATATATATATATATAGATAGATAGATAGATAGATATGGATTACAATTTTAATTATATTATATTTTATATAACAATATTTATTATTTATTTATATGTGTTTTTATTTGTAATTATTACATATTTTAATTGTAACAATTACAAATATATAATTGACAATAATTTATAATATGTTAGTTTCCTTACTAATGTCATGGGATCACAATCAAATGGAGAATGTAAAGGGGAAAAACAAGAAACAAACATTTACAGTCCTGTAGGCTGTATGGTTACAAACCCTTGTAACCCAGTCTTGTATACTCTTTGGTACAAAGAAACCCTACAAATGTAAACTGAATTGGCAATTTTCTTTCCTATTCCTAAGATTTGAATTATCTAAAGCCTTAGTATCTCATGTAGGCAAGGAAGGAGCTGAAACATGGCAAGTTGAATCGGGAGCTTCACTATAACGTTTTGAGAATCAAACCAGCAGCACAGAGCAAAAAATGGCTGCTGGGGAACTGGCATGAATCAACTCTCCTGCGATCCACTGCTTCATTCTCTTTTCTCTCTCTCTCTTTCTCTCTTTGCCCCCCGCCTCCCAACAACTGCACCACCTCATTCCTTTCTCAGCAGTATTGCAGTTTCCACACAGACTGTTAGATGGACCGCTGCTATGTGAGCGAGAGAGGAGAGCAGAGAGAACTGTGACTTCAAAGCATGAGAAAATGAAACTTTCATGTTCCAGAGGACATAACACTAATGCAGTAAAAGTATTTTCCATCCCCATTTATTATAAATACATCACACTGTAAAAATACAGCAACTGTGCTGTGCCAAGTCAAATGTTAGCACAAATCATTTGGGACCTTTGCGAATCCAAAGACACAATGAGAATCCTGGGGCTCCTAAGGGAGGCTGTGAAGTGAGACAGAAAGAAGAGACAAATCGTCTGCATAGTCCTTAGAGTGTCTTAAAGCAAACCAATAAAGGTAAACATCTTTAACATTTACAAGCACAAAACTCAGGGTAATACATTGGTCAGTTTTATATATTTCATAATTAAAAAGGTCTAAATTATTTTTAGTTTTAAATTTCAGATGGCTTAGTAAACAGGTACACACTCAAACCTAGTTTCTGCTTGTCTGTTTGAACAGTGAATATAAATCAAACTCCCACTGGATACTCTTTCAATATACTGTGCTTAAAAAGGTATTATGTTAGATTAACAGTCCACTATGCTATTAGCTGCCTCACTAAATAGTAACTGTCTTTTTAACTGCCACAGGATACAGTCTATACTTAAACAGTCTTAAACAGTCCTGACTGCATTTTCAAAGCTTTGAAATGCCTATTTCAGATGAGAACCGCAGGGCTTTATGATTAAGCCTGGCTCACTCTGATCTGGTGCCAAGTGCCAAATTTGCCTGGAAGTGCAGATCCACCTACAGCATTTAATACATACCTAGGGCTTACTTACAGAAGCAGAACACATCCCACTGAAGCCTGTATTTGCAGTCATGTACGCCACAATGATACAAATGGAATTGGCACAGTGGAACTACATTGAGTATTTTAAAAAGTCCACCCAAAGTGAACATTTTGTCATTATTTATTCACCCTCATGTTGTTATAAACCTGTATGACTTTCTTCTGTGGAACATAAAATAAATCTCTTTTATACAACGTAAATTACAATGATACAAATGGAATTGGCACAGTGGAACTACATTGAGAGGAGTATTTTAAAAAGTCCACCCAAAGTGAACATTTTGTCATTATTTATTCACCCTCATGTTGTTATAAACCTGTATGACTTTCTTCTGTGGAACATAAAATAAATCTCTTTTATACAACGTAAATCAATGGTAACCAGGGCTATGCTTTTGGGAAACGCAGCCCAGAACTGTTTGGTTACCAACATTCTTCAAAAATATATTTTGGTAACACTTTATTTTAAGGTGTCCTTGTTACACGTTACATGTACTTACTATTATAATAACAATTAATTATGCATAATTACTTGCAAGTAACCCCTAAGCCAAACCCTTATCCTAACCCTAATCATATAGTAAGTACATGTTAATTTAATTAAAATTACTCAGTACTTAAATGTATAATTACACTGTAACAAGGACACCTTAAAATAAAGTGTAACCTAACCTTTTTTTATATTCTGCAGAGTTTGGAAGGACATTAGGGTGATTAAAAGATGACAGAAGTTCTAGTTTTGGGTAAACTATCCCTTTACTATGCCACAAAGTGGTATCTTTTAAATCAGTGTTTTTATTTTTATTTTTTCATTTTATTTTTTAATGATCTATTTTTATGTTGTTACTAGCACTTAATTTATAATTTCTAGTAAGTAATTCAATGGTACAATCCTCGATAATCTTTACAAATAACAACAAAGATTACTACATTTACTAATTACTAGTACTTATTCCAGCAACACTTGGGATATAGGCTACTAGTATCTAATAAAAAGTACTTGTAAAGCTGGAATACATAACCTTAAGATTGTTACTAAAAAGGATTGGATTGCTAGCATTTAATAGCCTATTAAAAATACTACTTGTAAAAACAGATAGTAGTTAGTTCAAAGGAATACATTTTAACAATAACACTTGGAAAGAAAGTAAAGAAAAGCGGGGAAAAGGGAAATAACTAGTCGAAAGAATATCAAATATCAAATGAAAATGATTAAACACCGTGCATATATTAATCGAAGTCAGCAAGCAGAGCATACAAAATTGGTAAAAAAATTTGCTTTCATGTAACATAAAAATTTCGTTAACAAAATCAGATTAATTAATATATTTTGTTTTTCTATTGTCGCCCTTCTTTCCTTAGCACTGGTTTGCAGCTGTGTGGACGGTATGAACAGACATTGTGCATCAGCGCCCTCTTGGGTCAGCAGGCGTTACTGCACACTGCGGTGCAAGACGGGCTCGGGTTCGGTGCGCCCAAATGTGTTGGCTTATGAAGACTGGGTCGATAAACCGCTGCGTAAAGTGTGCGTCTTTGAGCGCTCGGACAGCTCAAAAAACCCCGATAAACCCCATAGAGCAGCGAAACAGTTCACCGACAGACGCAACCAAACCCGTTGGCTCCCGATGAGGGTGGAGAGGGCAGAGCTGGCGAAACTGATTGGTTTTCGATTTTAACGAAGATCCGCCTTATTTGACTCAGAACCGACTCGGCTTTTTCCCAGGAGAGAAAAGCAAGTTTGTGTGCGAGGACGCTGTCACCAGTGGTGGGGGGACTGACTGGGTGGACACTGGTGCACGGAGGGGGTGGTGTTTGTTTGGAGGGGGGGTAACAATCTGCGCGAACCTGGCCCTTTAAATTACCTCCACAATCACAGTAGACGAGGTGAGTATACAACAAGCTCGTATTTTCTTCCTTCCTTTTAGGTTTGTATTCAAGCATCCGTTTGCTTTGCCAAAACGCCTGTGTTTTTCAATGCGTTCGCGTTAGGCTCCACTCCACCGGTGTCACGAATCCGAAACCGCTTGAATTTTCCGAGCGTTGTCCTGTGGGGTGGGGAGTGGGCTTTTTATCAATCATATTTAGTATAATGTACATTTTATGTGTCTGCTTTGGGAAAACAAAATGTCAGGCCAAGCTTGGCATTTGGGTGTTTGCGTGAATCAAGCTTTGCTCTTTGGCTCAAACTAAAGCTTCACAGGCGAGAAGCAGCAGCTTTCCTGCGCCTCCTGTCAACACTTTTACGCCTTGTATATTATCTTATTCTCTGGCTGATTTTTAAAGCGCCCGGTCATCGTGGGCTTGTACTTTGTATACATCATTTGATGGAGTCTTCAGAGCTATAGGCAGGGAGGCGTACATAGTGTACCGTTTGTCAAAATGCCCGCATTGTCTTTCCATCAGTGTGAACAAGGCCTACCAACAGCAACTGAGCTCTGGAGCAAAATCCTGTGCGTTATGGCAGATATGCAACTGACTGCACTTCTGCATCGTTTTGGGCTGATTTATTGTGACAATGTCAGGATAAAATATTGTCTGAATGCAGCAATACAGCTGTTCTTTGAAAAAGCTCAAAAACTAACGAGCAGCACCAATATCAGCTCCACAGGCCTGCTTTTCCTTTAATTCATGCTGTAGTTTACTTATAGGCTTGTGCATAATTAATAGGCACGTACATTTCCTTTCTATAGAACTTTTCTCCATAGATCTCGGTTCATAGTAGCTCTACAGAATATCCAGTGAACAACCCACTGGGGCAAAGGAAGGAACAGAAAACTAAGATGTTTAGATGAACGGGAAAATCATTGAGAAGAACCAGACTCGACTGGGGGAGTACATCCTCCTTTGGCAAGACTATTACAGTAAATGTGTATATGCCAAATATCATGGGTATTACTAGTCATCATGTTTAGTCACATTTTAGATAATGTAAAGATAATCAATAATTTATATTATTTGAAGTCGTTTCTTTAAATGACTTGGGAGATGAAGCCAGTTGTCAGTGAAGCATCTGAAAAAAAAAAGTAAAATAAAATTTTTATATATAGACTTCATCATACCTGTTTGAGTTTGTTGCTTGTTGCACATCTCCAGTGGTCTGTTGTATTATAATTTTGTTATGCATGCCAAGTTCAATTTTTGTTGTCATAGTTCCATTATAGGGAAATCTCCGAGTGGGTTTAAATAACAAGGTTCCTCCTGAACAGTAAGAGCAAGTTTTTATATATAGACTTCATTATACCTGTTTGAGTTTGTTGCTTGTTGCACATCTCCAGTGGTCTGTTGTATTATAATTTTGTTATGCATGCCAAGTTCATTTTTGTTGTCATAGTTCTATTATAGGGAAATCTCCGAGTGGGTTTAAATAACAAGGTTCCTCCTGAACAGTAAGAGCAAGTACATTCAACAAATAAAGTATTTGATTTGCTCTGGTCAATGGAACGTACTACATTTGGAGAGCTGATGGATCTGCTCCTGTTTACCTATTATAGAAAGTGACCTCATGGTGATCCATTATCACGGTTTTGGCAACATTACCATACTGAGCTACAGAATTCACAGTGTGCTAGTACACAGTGCACTGGGTTCGGTTAGATTTACTACAAAAGTCCTAACTGCTATGCCATGTCCTATTGATGTACCTAATGCTGTATACTGTATACTCACCTGACATATGCTATTTCAGGTCTTTTATATGTCACATTGTCTAGTGCAGGTGCAAATACTACCTCCCCCTCCCCTGAATGTACAAAACATAACAATATAAAAGCACATGGACATATTGAATGAGTATTTATATTTTAGTAATTTAGCAGCGCATATTGATTGTATATATTGTTGAATTACCAATTATACAAAGTATTGAAAATGATTTAGCTCAAACTAATCAGATGGCTTGAAGCGATCTGTATTTTTCCCATGTGAATGCTTCCAGGGACACGAATAGGCCTATAATTACATCTGGACCTGTGCACTAATTACAGAACAGACTCACTCAACTCACTTATTCCATAGAAAGCCTAATTAAAAAATACATTTCTTTTACACAGTACATACATTTTCTGTATACAGTAACAGATGGTTGGCAAAATGTGGAAGGCGGCCACTTAGTTTTGCTTGGTTAGAATCATACTCAGGCTCCATTGAATGAGATGAGATTAATTATTCATAGGTTTTGATTTTGCCGCCTCACATTCGGTTAGCCTGGTTGGAAATGTTTGTTTTGACAACATGAATAATGGTTATAGCTGTAACGCACATTATTTCACCATCTCGTGTACAACTTTGTAACCATATGAAGAAAGTGCTGCCACTTATGATTAGACTATAAATATGTTGGGTTGTTTTATTTTTAATGCAGTATTGCATATTTATAGGATTGATTTATTGTGAAATGTGTCACTATATTTTTAGTGTGAAATGGGATTTTTAAAAAAAAAATCATTGCTATAGTGCTGTAATAAAAGCCAATGATATTCAAACATTAAATGGTATTATTAGTTGCAAAGAGCAAGACTTAAGGTTTTGACAATTATGATTCAGTGTATGGAGTACCAATTCACAGTCAGTAACACAAGTGAAAATAGGGTACAATTTACAGTATGTGTACACTTGCTTGGTTAAACCCTGTCTGAGCATATTTCCATGTCATGATTAGAGAGGGATAAAAACAAAACCTCACAGATGGTGGTGGGGCAGATTAATTCTGCATAGCTACTAAAAGTAGATTAAGATTGCAATAATGCTAATTCTGACATAATCTGTATTATATGAATTATGTTAGTGTCCTTGCATCAGAACACTGCCCCCTGGTGATCAAATTATTTTTACTTTTTCTTTTTCTAATATATCACTGACTGAATGTTTATGGCCTATATTTTTTTATGATATAATTATTATTTTTATTTATTCATTTATTTATGCTATGGTTCTCATATATGCATATAGTTGTCAATAAAATATATTTATATTCATTTATATTTCTATAGCATATCATTAAACAATGTTTTGTTTGTGACATACTTTTTTTTTGGTTGGTTAAGTCACTTTTAAATTGAAATATACCTGTTATTGCAATACTATTATTCACAGATAAAACAATTTTATTATGCATTAAAATTATGCAGGGACCACACAAATAGGTAAATAACACATTGCTTGAATGTTTACTTGTTATGATAAATCATTTGTACCTTGTGTTTGTGTTTTCTAGACAAGCAAAGTTGCCTGCAGGTCCCTGAGCCAGCTTCAGTCTCTAGCCTGTCCATCATCCAGGTAAGACAAAGTTACCAAATAAAAAGTTATACTGATCTGAATATGAATGTGGATGTTTATGTTTGTACTCAGTTGGCAGGGAATTTTATATCAAGGCCTACAGGTTATCTGATGCAGCATAACAACTTTTGACCACATGGGGTGTCAAAGTAACAATATTCCTCTGATTCATGCATATACTCTCTGCAGCCTGCAATAAGCTGTATCCATAGTAACCACCCAGGTCCACAGTTCAGTTTTGTTAATAGAGATAGATGAGGCCTCCTTGTGGTTCAGTGTTGATATATAGACAGTTGATGTGTACATGCTTTTAAATTGCTTATTGCTTGTAATTGACATGTTGTTTGCACATTTGATAAAATATAGGGATTTGGATCCTATGTTTGATTTGTCTAGAAATCAAACAAGGAAAGCAAAGCAAAAGTAATTTTGACAATTCTGTTTCGCTTGTATGAAGTTAATGATACATCAAATGCATTATTTGTATGTAGAACTGAAAGTTTTTATTTGTAGTATCTCTATTTGTTTACGGAAGTCCTAAGAGGCCGTAGATTATGATTATTTTTCTTTCTTGGTTTCTCGTGATCACGACTTAATTTTCTCGTGATTTCAACATATCAAAATTTATTTTCTTATTATCACGACTTAATTTGTAAAATAAATTTGTGAAAATGAGAATACTTTTGTTATATCGACATCACAATAAAATAAAGTTGTGATAATGAGAAAACAACTTCTGTTATGTCGAAAGCACGAGATAAATAAGAAAACAAGAAAGAAAATTATTAATAATCCATGGCCATATATATATATATATATATATATATATATATATAAGCCAAGGCAGTTTTAATAAGTAAAAAAATCCCACGGCACACCACTAAGCACTGAAATTACACAAACATGCATTGCTTCAATTGGCATCCCTTACCAAAACGTAGTATACTTCAAGTTTATTTTATTAAGTATACTTAAGTAAAGTTATATTTTTAAGTATACTTTATGTAGTAAGTATACAAATATCAGTGTACTAGTAGTATACTTGTAAGTGTAGGGTAAACGTACCTATTAAGCTCACGTACCCATTAAGCACATTTCCATTTTTGAGCTCAGATTATAAAAAGAAAAAATTATGTATTATCATACTTGATGTATTAACCAATTGATGTGTTTGTTACTGCATACCTCCTGTAATTTCAAGTCAGTCAGATAATTGCACACTGAGATATGAGTCTCCATGTGTTCACACTGTCTGGCGGACATTTTGAAAGCTGTCTAAAAACTTTCACCAAAAGAGGAGCCCTTTAAATGTGCATTTTTTTTTAGATGTTTAAGCCTTTATTTTGGGTAAGTTTTACTACTTATTGTAAAAATTAAGAGATTAATGTTTAGACTTTTGTATATTATAACCTGGAACTTGGATGTGGGATATAATTATAGTTAGATCCAAAAGATAGTTTTAGCAACAGCGCAGATGCTACAGAACACAGTTAGCTGACTAGCTGTATAAGATTGTGTGCTGTACTAATATATAACTTCACAGACATTACTGGCTTGTACTTTTACATCCATAATATGAGACATAACTATATTACGAGGCATGTCGTCCATACAAAGAAGGAGCCATCAGAAACCTGTCGTATCTGTCCAGGAAAAAAGCAACTAAAGGCTGGAATAGACTACACAACTTTTAAAATCTGAACAGATTTTTAAAGGGGTCATATGATGCCTGCTAAAAAGAACATTATTTTGTGTATGTGGTGTAATGAAATGTGTTTATGCGGTTTAAGGTTCAAAAACACATTTTCCACATACTGTACATTATTGTTTCTCCTCTATGCCCCGTCTTTCTGAAATGCGTCGATTTTTACAAAGCTCATCGGTCTGAAAAGCAAGGTGTGCTCTGATTGGCCAGCTATCCAGTGCGTTGTGATTGGCCGAATACCTCAAGCCTGTGACGGAAATGATACGCCCCTCACCATATTGTTGATGCCGTGTCCCGGCTGGAGCGACAAGACAAAAACATTAAAACTCATTACAAACGAGGCATTTGTTGCATCCAGTGGGGACATAATTACGAATTATAATGACTTATACTGTCTTTTTACGCGTTGCGTTACCCATTAAGCACAGCCAGACTTTTTGCATTTAATGATGTATATCTTAATCAAAATACTTTTGCCATTTAAAATAAAATTTAATATTTTTGTGTGAGAGATTAATATTTTATTGTAACATATCATCTTGTACTGAAACCAATATCTTGTGCACTAAAAATGTCTCAATGTAGATTTTGGTGAGCTTAATAGGTACGTTTACCTCTATACACACACATATACATATATACACTCCATATATATATAAACACACAGTATACATACATACATATATAGTGCTGCTTGAAAGATTGTGAACCCTTTAGAATTTTCTATATTTCTGCATAAATATAAGCATCATCAGATTTTCACAAGTCTTGAGAGTAGACAAAGAGAACCCAATCAAACAAATGAGACAAATATATACTTTGCCATTTATTTGAGAGAAATGTATTTGCAAAAGTATGTGAATCTTTGCTTTCAGTATCTTTTGTGATCCCCTTTTGCAACAATAAATAACTGCAGCTAAACGTTTCTTGTAACTGCTGATCAGTCCTGCACAACTGCTTGTATGAATTTTAGCCCATTCCTCAGTACAGAACCACTTCAACTCTGTGATGTTGGTGGGTTTCTTCATATGACCTGCTTGCTTCAGGTCCTTTCACAACATTTGAATTGGATTAAGTCTGGACTTCGACTCGGCCATTCCAAAACATGAACTTTGTTCTTCTTTAACCATTCTTTGGTAGAACGACGTGTGTGCTTGGGGTTGTTGTCTTGCTGCATGACCCACTTTCTCTTGAGATTCAGTTCTTGGACAGATGTCTTAACATTTTCCTTTAGAATTTGCTCGTATAATTCAGAATTCATTGTTCCATCAATGATGGCAAGCCGTCCTGGACCAGATGCAGCAAAACAGGCCCAAACCACGATACTACCATCTCCATGTTTAAGAGATGGGATAAGGTACTTATGCTGGAATGCAGTGTTTTCCTTTCTCCAAACATAACGCTTTGCATTTAAACCAAAAAGTTCTATTTTGGTCTCATCTGTTCACAAAACATTTCTCCAGTATTCCTCTGGCTTGTCCACATGATCTTTAGCAAACTGCAGACAAGCAGCAATTATTTTTGGAGAGTAGCGGCTTTCTCCTTGCAACTCTGCCATGCACACCATGGTTGTTTAGTGTTCTCCTGAAGATGGACTCATGAACATTAACATTAGCCAATGTGAGAAAGGCCTTTACTTGCTTAGAAGTTACCCTGGGTTCCTTTGCAACCTCACGGACCATAACAACTAGTCTTGTTTTTAGAGTGATCTTTGTTGGTCGAGCCCTCCTGGGGAGGGTAACAGTGGTCTTGAATTTCCTCCATTTGTACACAATCTGTCTGACTGTGGATTTGTGGAGTCCAAACTCATTGGAGATGGCTTTGTAACCTTTTGTAACCTTTTGTAACCTTTTCTAGCCTGATGAGCAACAGCAACTCTTTTTCTGAGATCCTCAGAGATCTCCTTTGTTCATGCTTTTATTCACTTCTACAAATATGATCAGACTATGAGAGATCCCTGTTCTCTAAATAAAACAGGGCAGGCAATGACACCTGGTAATCATCCCACTGATTGAAAACACTGTAATTACGCCTTCAAATTAACAGCTAATCCTAGAGATTCACGTACTTTTGCCACTCACAGATATGTAAATATGGATTATTTTCCTGAAAAAATAAATGACAAAGAAAATATTTTTGTCTCATTTGTTTGATTGGGTTCTCTGTCTACTTTCAGGACGGTAAACTTTCAAGTATCACTGTGTATGCATGTGTGTGTGTGTATATATATATATATATATAATTTCATCACATGAAAGTTTCAAATGCCCTTTTTGCTTTGGATTAACCTCAAGATGGTTACAGCAGTCCTGTATGGAAAAAAAAAAAAAAAAGAACCTTAAATGGAAAATATAAAAATGATTATTTTTGGAATTTTAAAATTGCAAGGTTGTCACAAAGCAACATGTAAAATATATACATAGTATACATAGTTTTCCATATTCATAAAAAGGAGTCCAAGAGTCTGAGACCACATTGAAAATCTGCGATTCAAAATCTTCTTATTTAAAAGAAAAATCATTTCTGGAAATCATTTTTTTCATACTTTTTTTTATTGTAAAATAATAATAATAGTAATAATACTTTTAAAGCAATGTAAATATAAAGTGAAATGAAAGAAAATGGGGCATGCTAAACCCTGAAGATCGACTGAAATGTTCAATTCAGCTTTTCACTTATTGTTATGTTGAAAGAAATAATAATAAATTCTAAATTAAATGATAATAAGAATAAATTAATAATTTATTTTGAATATCTTAATATTATGTAAATGCATCTACAGAGTACAATAGTCATATATAAGAGTGCCATACATACTCTGCACCACAGAGTAGCAGTATAGAACTTCACTGCAGAGGCTCTGCTTTTGTTTTCCACTGCGATTCCATCTCTAGTTACATTCTGCTCAGTCTAGACAGGACGAAACCCCTGACCAGATTCTTGCTGCCTTGCGTCAGCTGACTGACTCACAGACTGTGGGGGGAAAGTATGGGGTCCTGTTTGGAAAAACATGCTTCAGGGAAAACACCTTCCGATACTTCAGTCTGAATTTTACACAAACACAGTGTCTGGTTTTATGTAGAGATGATTTTTTGAGGCAGACAGGAAATATTCTGTAGGGACTGTGGTCATTTCTATTTTTGCCATACGCTGACTAGAAGCCTGCAGTGACTGATAGACAGTCATGCATGTCTTGCACTGACTTTCAGACTAAACAATAAGCTGTTGGATAATTCCATATGTAACATACTACATAGCTAACATGTGACATCATTTTCTTAAATAATCAATGCAGTAAATTTAAATTTTAGCTTTTTAAGTGCTAAAAATGTGAGAAAAGGCAGTGCCGAAAATAGCTACTGAACATGTGAAAGATTTTGTGATGTTTGGCAGGCTAAAGTAGTTTGTTATTCAACAGATGGATGTGTGGTCTCTAGTTCAATACCCCACACTTAAGTCCTTTGCTCTGTCTGTGTTGTGAAAGAGCTGAAGGTGTTATGAAAGGCTTGGCGAGATAGAAGCTTCAAAATTGCCAGAGTCATGATGACTGTGCTATTTGTGTAGTGAGCTTTTAAAAATATGAGTCAGCAGCTTTTTTTCCAGTTTGCAGCAGAGTGGATGAAAATTTTGACTAACATTACATTACATTGTCATTACATGACAGGTACCTGTAGTTGTTGCATAAACAATCTGCCCTTCCTCACAGAGACAGTAGGTCTCTTGGGAATGCACTTGTAACAGCTTATATCACTTCACTGAAGGTCCACATGACAAGATTATGTAGCAGCTTTTATAGTGTGCTATATAATATGCTTGCATCTAAGACAAGTGCTGGAGATGCAAGCACACAGAGCAGCTTATCCAAAAATAATGACTACTGTGTGTGATTTGGACTAGGTGGCATTAAAAAAGACCGTTGTTATTTTCACCACTGCCTCTTTACGATCTCCTTGGCATTCAGAAATCCCTATTCAGCTCGACTGTTGGCCACATTCCTCCTGCCGCTCTCTGCTCGCTTTCGTTTTTGTCGTTAAAAGAGGAATGTCACGTGGGAGACAGTGAGTAACGGTTGCTGATGCACTCCCTGCTTCCTCCTCTCCCTGTTTTACGCTCATATACTCCCCAGCATATAGATCAGTCTCCCACTCTCACCTACATGTGCGGAGGGGTGTGTGTGTGTGCGGCCCACTCTAGCTCATGCATCGCAGTTGGGGGTGCAGTGAATTGCACATTTACTACTTGCACACTACCGCCTCCGTCACTCTTATATAGTATTTTATTCAATGCTGTTTTAGTGGGCTATATGCACATTTGCAGAGATTTCTTAAGATTAATATAGTGTCACTTTCAATTATATTATTACATTTGCATTTACATTTACATTACATTTTGTGCATTTACCTAAAGCGAGGAACATAAGCAATTTGTCACGGAACCAACAATATTCAGAAAATAATAATACATTTTGTAAAACAATAATATTAAATAAAAATATAAAATTATATAATAATGATGATAATAATAAATGTTATAATTATTATATTATTAAATATATAATTATAATATAAATTATTATTATAAAACATTTATTGTTGGAAAATGTGGGGGAAAACACACACACACACACACACACACACACACACAATGTATAGGAAGCAATATGCTCGTTTTCTGATAAAGTGTTACAGCAAATATTTTGGGAATGTAATTAAACATTTCCCTTATAACTTACCCTGGGCTCTGTTTGCATTGCCAAATGTATTTGCATGAAAGTTTTCATCCATGTCTGTGCTAGACTGATGGTTAGAGGGTAGGTGCATGTTTTGAATGGTTTGAATAGCTGTAAGTTCCTGTGAACTACTGAAGCGCTGCAGGAATGCCGTTCTTATTTGTAAAGTTCCTTTTACTGGAATTTTAATGATTCCTCCTTGGAAAACTAAAGCTTAGCCAGTTTTTTATTTTATTTTTTTTATTCGAGTTGCACAGTGAAAGGAATTGTTCTGGAAGTGTATAATATGTTCAAAGTTAATGCTTACATCTGGAACATAACAAAGTCTTTATTCTGTTATTCTTTCCATGTTCTGGCTGATTTGATAACATAATCGTTCTGAGCATCTTGTATGGTGTACTAGCAGTAAGCTACTGTCTGTTCTGCTTTCTAAACAACATCAACAAACTCAAAGTTCATGAGCATTCATGCTGCTATCTGTCACCTTTCCGAGTAAACTAGCTGTAGAAGGTGTTAGTCAGCTGATAGCCAAATATAGGAACACAGGCTGTTTGTTAGCGTTTCATGGTTCATGTGAATTCTGAGCTGTTTTGCATTGTGGCAGCATGTTACAAGCATAGAGCATGTTTGGAATTGCTTACTACTACAGTATATAACTTGTTCTGCAGTATGTACACTGTGCATGGTATGCAAAGTTTCTGTATGCATAGAATGGCTGGATGACAAAATATGCAGTATACAACCCGAGCACACAATGTGGAATGCTGTATCCCACAGTGCCATATACTTGACTCAAACTTCTATTGCTAGTGTGGCAAATTAACTGAAAGTGATATCGACTGTTATTTATTTATTTGTTTGTTTTCTTCCTCATTATTGGATCAGGCTGTGTTGATTTGACATTTGGAGACAAAATTGATAAAAAAAATTAAATAAATAAATAAAGTATTTTATTGTATATATTAATACGTTTAAGTGTATATATTATAAGATGGGTGTATAAATATAACATTAATTAATATTACATTTACTGTATTACATAAAATAATAATGCATGTTAAAAATTTACTGTAGAAAGTATAGTGTATAACATTCAAGCATTATTTCTCACATTTGAGGCATTTAAAAAATGACACAGATGTGCTGTGTCGAGGCTAGTCATGCAGTGGGCGATATTGTCTAACCTGTGACCACTGGCACCCAAGACTCAACTTTGACCCAAGTCTGAAACAAGTTGACCCTTCCCAGAGCTAGACGGGGGATCCTGGCTGCTCAACCCCCAGAGCGCAATCATGGGAACAGGGTGCTGCAGCTGACACCTGGCTGTTTTGCCACCAACACACCAAAACATTTTTCAGTCCTACAGCTAAACATTTGAAACAACAAACTCTAATATCTGGCTCTCTTATATGAAATTACTAATTATACTGCTTTTCTTTTCAATACCCTTAAAGGCTCGGCAGATATTCAGATAATAGTCTTGGTGTGGACTAGGCTGTCTGCTGGTGTTGGTGATAAATACAGTTTTCCTCTCATACTTAAGCAAGTAGGTTAAGCTCCCGGAGCACTGACCTATTTTTAGGGCCTTTCCACGCTTTGTAAACGTCCTCACCATGGGGAAGATTTAAGAGAAGAGGTGTGGCTTCCGAACACTGAGTCCTGTCCTGCAAACCAAGGCCAAAGGTTTAGCAGTCATACATAACTGCTCTGAAAAAAACAGTTTTCATGGGTTTCGGTTTAATCTAAGGCTGCATGATTTATTTTTCAAGCATTTCTATTTAAATTAAAACAACATCAATTCTTTTTGATGGCTATACACATTCAAAACAAGCTCAAATTTGATTCCTAAATTATTTCATTGCTATTTTATCTTTTAATCAAGACTATCAAATTATTATGATCATTTTTGTAGTTAATTGTGCAGCTTTAGTTTGATCACTGCAAAATATAACCATGCTGGAAAAAGGACGTGTAATTTAAGAATGCTGTTGTTTTTTAAATGCATTGTACCGACCAAATTGTCCATATGATGCATTTAAAAAACAACAGCATTCTTGGCACCTGACCAGGTCTTTACATGTAGTCCTGCAATAGAGGAAGAAGCTCAAAGACTCTCATTTGTTTACTTTCTTCAGGTCAAGGAAATATGTTGTATGCAAGAAGTATATATATATATATATATATATACAGTGGGGCAAATAAGTATTTGATACACTGCCGATTTTTCAAGTTTTCCCACTTACAAAGAATGGAGAGATCTGTAATTTTCATCGTAGGTAC
>NW_015505200.1:4730451-4747951 GCF_001515645.1 Sinocyclocheilus grahami | reverse complement strand
CTAAGTGCAATCTGTGCACATCAGTGTTAGTTTAGCATTATTTGCCATATTCAAATCAAATGTTAGGCTACTGTAATGATGGGTCAGATGATGAAGGCGAGATGAGGCGGATCCAGGTGCAGATGATGGAGTAAAACAAGAAACAAAGAGCAGGTGCAAAACCAGGCAAACAAGACATAAGCATCTACAGGGAGAAACAGGCTTAAACAGAACAACGCCTGACAATGAACAAGGCAAACACAGGGGTATGTATACACAGGTTAGCAAGGGGGTGGAGCTAATGAATTGCCATGACAACTAATAGGGGTAGCTATGGAAACAAACAAGGTAGGCAAAGGAACAATGGGGACATGAACTAAACACAGGAAACACTTCAACATAAAGGTCCTTGAACAGAGAAACAGAGAAAAAAAACAGAGAAGCACAAGACAGTTATTATAACAACAACCCTCTACATTGCGAGTAAATCACTTGCATATGCGACTAAATCTTCACTCTGGGCGACTAAATGATGTCTAATATTAGCCAATTGCTAATAAATTCTCAGATTTTACTCGCCAGTGTGTGAGTTGGAGGCTAAGTATAAGTTTAGCACAGATATATTTTCACTCGCCGAACACTCTGACTGAGCGCTTCAGAGTTTCACTCTCCGCCAAGCGATCTGTGCTGTTTTTCAGTTCATCTCAATGGATGTGCAACGCACCTGTATTTAACGTACCGGAAACACTATGAAGGCGCACGACTCGCCGTCGCTTTGTTTCACACACACGCAGAGAGAGAGGGAGAGAGAATTGATGCGCTACATGTAAACGATATTCTTTGTTGTATTTTGCTGTCAAAATAATGGAGTTCCTTTGGAATTCTTCAGCTTTTAAGAACTACCGCTTTCTCCGGTAGTGGGCGGAACTAATCCACAAACGGCAATCTCATTGGTTGGTGCTCACCTATTATCGTTCCTGTTTTGATTTCAGCAAATCAGTTCGAGCGAACGCACACAACCTGATTAATATTCATGAATCCAGTAGCTCGTTAATCCTTAGTGCGTTTTATATTGTTCTTATGAGTAGAATTCGTATCATTATTATCTTATCAGTATTTTTGTTAGTTTCCCCCAATTTTTTTTTTTTTACAGAAACACTGAATGACCAAAAAAGCACCACCACCAGTCCGAAGTTCAGTTAAAATGACTAATATGCTTTCATACATGGTTATCAAGTTTTAATTCTAATTACTAAAGTTCTATCATTAAATAATATTGATTATCATATTACAATGCTTGACTGACTGATGTTAAGAGTGTACTTTCAGATATTTATAAAACTGTGCCATTTTAAATACATATATATAATCAGTCTGGCGAGTAAACTAAAAAATGTACTAGCCAATGGCGATTCAATCGCCAAGGTGTCCGTAGAGGGCTGTAACAACTACATCCCATTCCCAAATATGTGTTTTTTTTCTCTCTCAACAATGCCGTTTTGACCCAGTGCAATGTATTTTCTGGAAAATATGGTATATACTACTATTATATTAATATTTTTAATTAGCTTTCATTTTTATATTTTCGTTTTAGTGTCAGTTCACGTTTTAATTATTTTGCTATGTGCTTGTCATTTTTATTAGTTTTTTATATTTCTATATGAAGAGTTCATTTGCAAAAACCGATAACTCCATTTTTATTCCAGAAATCACGTTTTTTTTTGCACATTCCAAGTAATATCAATCAAAATGCAGTTGGGTTGTTTTGATTAAGTAATAATAACTTAAACAAATACAGGTAATTTACAAAATTAACGTTCATTGAAAGTATGTTTTTTTACATATTAAAAGTTAGTTTTATAGCAAAAGCAGATAACTCTGCAACAGTCGTTTTTTTGGCAAAAGCAGAAAACTCCACATTTCATGTTTTAGAGTTTAAAAAAACACTTGTTAAATCTTTGCAATCTCCTCAGAGGACAATGTAGATACCTGACAAACGTTGTTGTTGTTGTGATCATAAACTGTATGGATGTGATTACACGCAATACACAGAGCTTTTCCCTCACCATTGTAACGCGCTGCTTTTGCAAGGTTTTGTTTAGTTTCTCATTAGTTTTTCTTCTAATATTTAATTTATTTACCTTTATTTCAATTACTAAAAATTTTTTTGCTGTAGTTAACAACATTGAATACCTTTGCTGTCATCTAACGCTTGCTTAAATTGCGTTAAAATGGATTTATCGGCTTCTGTTCAAAAACAACAAGGGCGCTTGTCGGCTTCTGCAGTAAAACGTGAACTCACGATGCCTTGAAAGTGGACAAAACCGGCTTTTTTGACGAAACGTGTTTAGAGTTCAGATCACACTATATGTGGAGAATAATGCACGACAATCAGCTAATTTTTTTTTAAAAGTGGTGTTTATCGGTTTTTGCAAATGAACTCTTCATATATAAAAATATGTAAAAATGCATTTGAAGATTCTCCATTTGTTCTGTTCACTCGTGGTTTGTGGACTCTACTGCGATTGGACTGACCTTGACTATTTCTAAATTATGTAATCTTCACATAGCTTACATAATAATCATAGGTGCTTAAATCACCAGTGCATGTTTGCATTAAGAGAATGCCTTCCATCAGTAGATTATTTGCAGCTTTTCATTGTAACGAGTGGCTCAAAATGCAATAAAGTTTATTAGGTTGTTCTCTCATGACCATGTCGTAGTCATTGAAGAAGTCTGTATTTATATTTATATTTCAAGAAGGAATGGAGAACATTAGGTGAACTGCCTGTTGAACCATGCGCATGTGTCTCTTGTTTGTGTATATAGAGCTTGGAGGAGATGCGTGTAATTTGCGTCATGGGATGTAGATTCAAGTAAAGCAGCATAGCGGTCAGCGGAGGATGGTGTCAGTACAATAGAACTTTGGCACTTGTCAGATGTCACAGAGGTTACACAGAGGTCATCTAGTGGGCTGTTTGGAGAGATAGACAAGCTCTGTAGCGCTGCACAACAGCACGATGTCACTTCCTGCAGCTATAATATCAGATTCAAAGAGAAAGACGAAGGGTTTTCCATTACGAATGGAAGACTCTGGGTCAAAGATCACACTGGCCTTTCTTGTAGCCTTGGACAGTTTGCATAGTCATTCTAAATTATACTAAGCCTTTTGCAGGTGTTCTGCAACACTTTATCTTAGGTATGCACAATATGTCTGTGCCATATTGGTTATTGGCCAGTATTAGTGATTTGTTTTTTTTATCAGTAGATATTGGAAATATATTTCTCAGTATTTTATATTTAACTGTGCATGCTTTTTATCCCCAGGGTTATTTTAATATTATTTATATGCTATTATATTATTTATTAACATTTTATATGAGCTTGTAATTTTAAATTTTAGTTTCAGTTTGTTTCTATAAAGCTTTAGTTAATTTTTATTTTTAGTTATAGTAATTTTAGTATTTTTATTTCAGTTAGTTGGCAATTGGCAACATTTCTCATTTTTGTTTAGTTTCTCATTAGTTTTTCTTCTAATATTTAATTTATTTACCTTTATTTCAATTACTAAAATTTTTTTTGCTGTAGTTAACAACATTGAATACCTTTGCTGTCATCTAACGCTTGCTTAACAAAATGAATATGCTATAATATCCCATACTTTACATTATAATGTTGTGATGCCTAAATTCATTTTGTAGCATTTAAAAGTATCATCTAGTTTAGTTTTTGATATTTTGGTGTTATTTAGACAAATATTATAATGTCTGCCATTTATCAGTTATTGACTATAATAACAAGACGAATGCAAAATCTGTTTCCCATGTATGTTTGACTGATGGATTGATTGTCATTCCTTGAAGTCGTTGTTAAAACAGAAACTGAGGTCATCTTTCCTCCCTTATTGTGACGTATATATGACAGGAACAATGTCTCTTGCTTCTGTTGTTGGGCAGAACTTTATTTTATCCATTGGGAATTGATTAGATCATTGGATTGTTGTTGTTTGCTATTGCTGCGATCTAATGTGAAAGACAACTGTCCCGTCCTCGTGCCGGTGCACACGTCATCAGAGAAGAGAATTTTAATTTTAGAAAAATATTTATGTGCATGATTAAATTATTAATAAAAAACACTACAGTATTTCATAAAATACTAAAATTGTCCATTTTGATTTCATAATGACTTTAAGTTAGTAGTGGACAGTGCTGTGACCGAATGCTATATTAGGTAATGGACGCATCCTCCAGGTAAGTGCCACTCATACTTAATGGAAGCTGCGTCACACCCCTTAGGAGTTCCTTACTTCCGTCTGTTCAGCTTCCTTTGCCCTTATAAGGAAGAGGCCCGTGGGAGGATGTCGGTTGTTGTGAAAGAGGCCGGTTAGTCACTTTTTTCTGTCCTGCCCTGTATGCTTGTTTACTGCCTGATCACAATGGTTAATTACTAAACACCTGGCTCTGATTCTCACCTCAAAGGCCTTGTTTCTTGCAATGTGCACGCGTACATTATGCTGGAATCACATGTTTGCATGAGTGACCGTTGAGTGAGCCAAATCTCCCACTTCTAGACACTCTCAATCACAAAGGATCTGACCAGCTTACATACTCTTGGAGGTCAGTGAATCATGAAAAGTCTGTAATGATTTGTGCCATCCTGTAAATACTCAATTCTCAGAATAGGAAGAGGGCAAGACGCAGCAGTTTGTTTGTTTTTTTTTGTTCCACTGCTGATGTTTATCAGCTCCTGCACCTTCCTGAGTCACGTAGAGTTTCTCACATATTTCTAGATCCAGTTTTCGGGGGAACCTAAATGTTTCGTCATTGCAGAAAAACTGTTTATGCTTCAGTTTCTTTCCATCCATGACTGAAAAAAACACCTATGAAGTAGATCCGGAGAGGGTAAGGCTCTCCCACACATGCTCTTTGTGTTTTGACTTGATACACTTTCTGACCTCATCCTCCTGTCACCTTCATTCCAGGCTTTGTAGGTGCATGGTTATCATTCATTTTTCCTCCTGCCCACGTTTTTAACCTCACCCTAGCCTCTTTGCAGAGTCTGCAAAATTGGTGCCTCCTCCCAAGGCAGTAGGGAAACACGTTTTTTTTCTTTTCTGGCATTGTCTGGCGACAGGGGTGTTGTGCATATTTAACCTTGCACCTATTTTCAGTATCTGTTGCTGATAGAGGAAACCTTTTACTGTAAAATGTCACAGTGGTTGTTGGTTTGCATGTCTTTGCATACAAGTTCCATTGCAGATTGTAAGTATAAAAAAAAATCAGTACAATGCATGTGTTGATTGGTTGGTTTTTCATATTTTCATATTCATATGAAAAGAGTCTTGCTCTTTTAGTTCTGTTTATTTCCACTGAATTTCAGCTGATCTGAGAGAATGTGAATGTTCTGAACAATCCATTAAATTAAAAATCCATTAATTAAAATTATAGTATTATGTTGAACTAAACAAAATTTTAAGCTAAGAAGTTAAAGTTGTGATATTTCATGGTCCTTTCCATATTTGATTTTTTTTAGTAAATGCATTGAAATACATTAAATGTATACTGTTGTTCAAAATGTTTGGGGTCAGCAAGATTATTTTTAAGAAATTAAATGAAATTGATCTTTTCAGCAAGGACAGATTAAATTGATTAAAAGTGACAGTAAGGAAATGTATAATGCTATAAAAGAATTTCGCTTCAAACATTCTTCCGAAATGTCTATTATATCAAAGAATCCTGAAAAAATACCACAATTCATCATCATCATCATCATCATCATACGAAGATTATTAAGAGCACCAAATCAGAATACTAGAATGATTTCTGAAGGATCATGTGACATTGAAGACTGGAGAATTGGCTGCTGAAAATTAAGCTTTGCCATCACAAGAATAAATTACATTTTAAAATGCAGTAAATTAGAAAACCTTTTTAAAATTGTAATAATAATATTTCACAATATTAATAATATTTCTTACTGTATTTTGCATCAAATGCAACTTAAGTGCTTAGTTGGTGAGCATAAAAGACCAATCCCAAAATGTTGAATGTAAAATTAAATTGTAAAGTAAAGAATATGACTTTGTACATCAGTTCAGATGACACTTCAATACAGATACAAATTACTATTTTAATGGCTTTGCAATGTAAGCATCGTATGCAAAACCCATTAAAGTGGTCACATAAGCACATCATTATACAGTAGAACAGGCTTAAAATGCTGCAGTCAGTTTTTTTGCTGTCTGTACACCAAGGAGTCCTAAAAAGGTTGACGTACCCTATTTTATAGTGTGTTCACTATTGCACGGTGCATTAGTATATCCCATTAAGAGTATGTATGGCTTACATGTGTTGTGAAACCAGGATTTGTGGTCACAATAGCTTCATGTTACATTCAGCATAAATTGCATAGGACAGCATTCCTACAATTCCTCCGGCGGTTAAACACTTGCTTAATGAATTCCTTGGCATCATTTTTCACTCGATGATCATTTAAAGGCATTATCATAAAGTGGATTGACTTGAGCTATTCAGATCTTCTCAAATCCCTCTTTTGTCAAGCTTTTTGCTGAACAAGTTTTTACAGGGTGGTGTAGGTACCACAGAGTGATGCACACACCAGCAATGCCAGATCCACCTGTCTGATCAAATGTTTCGATGGGGTGTTGGCGACGTAGCGCCGGTCCCTACCTCAAGAGTTCAACATCATCATCACCATCATTATAATTAAACTGTAAGCTTACCATATTGTTGCTAGGGACCTTTTTGTAAAGAAAAGGCCACTTTGAACAGTCCCATATTGCTCATTATTATAAACAATCAGGTTTTTGTTTTGCATGCCACATATGTCTGCCAGAACTCTATCAGTAATGGTTCTGCAGGGAACACGTTGTATAAGCCTGTACAAACAGTTCAGTCGTTTGTCCCTCTGTCTATTTTTCTGTCTGCCTGGTCACGAGTCTGTCTGTCTCAGTGTCTCTCTCTACTCATCCGTTTGTTTCCCCCACCGGTCACACCCTCACACACGGACACAAGCACACGAACGTTCTGTGACCCCTCTGTGCTCATGCATGCTGACGTGAGCATTCACTCACGTCACATGATCTCAGCTGGGAGATGAGAAATCCCATTAATTTCCTTTCGTTTTGCTTCCTTGCCCCTGATTTCCCTCCCCTCCAAGTGTGCTGCTATGCTGGAAAGTCCTGTACTGTAAGCCGAGCAAAACACTTCTGGCATTTCGGTGTGCAGCTGATCAAGCTTGTATGTGTTTTCAGTTTCTGATTCTTGTAATAAGCTTTGCAGCAGCTGACTGAGCCTGTCAGGAACAGGGAAGGGTGGGGTATGTAGTCATGTTGATCATTTGGAGTCACAGTGGTGCAGCATTGCAACTGTGAACTTGTAATGAACTCATGAATTACCATGAATTAGAAAAATAATGAATGTTTTGCACACTCTCTGTCTGCAGTTGGATTAAAAAACAAGACAGTCATGCCTTAAACTCACGCTACTGGTTGTGCCAATGTTGCTGCGTCAAAATGGATGCAATGCTAAGACAAAAAGAGCAGTGTTTTGACGTTGCTGCTTTTTCTTACGTATCTATTTACAAATCTATTTACTTTCTACTTTGACTGATTGGTGGTTAGCTGGCTTTTAGGATGCTAGCGTACTCCTGAATGTTAACAGAATTTACTTTTAGCATATATTCGCTTCTAAAATATTTTATTCTTATTATTATATTCTAAAAGAAGTCTTTTTCTTCTAGTAAAACTGCCCAAAAATTGATGACTCATCCTGTACTACACAGATTCTTGTCCAGTCCAATGTTGCATCCCTGACTGGTAGTAAATTATGGTTCAGGGCTGATGTAACTGCAGCTTATTGGATATTTTTTTTTAAATTAATGGCAAATGACAAGTCTTTGACCAGTTCTGCACAAACCTCCTGTTTCAGTGGTCAGTTTTAAGGTTAGCAAGATTTTATTTTAATTAATACTTGTGTTCACCAAGGATGCATTAAACTAATCAATAGTGATAGTAAGGATATTAATAATGGTACAAAAGATTTTCTATTTCAAATAAATTATTTTTTAAACTTCCTATTCATCAGCGAATCAGGTAAAAATGTATCACGGTTTCCCCAAAAATATTAAGCTGCACAACTGTTTTCAACATGATAATAATAAGAAATGTTTCTTGGGCACAAATTCATCATATTAAACCGATTTCTGAAGGATCGTGTGACACTGAAGACTGGAGTAACAGCTACTGAAAATCCAAAATTCTGCCAGCACAACAATAAATTACATTTTAAAGTAGAACACAGTTATTTTAAATTGTAATAATATTTCACAGTGTTACTGATTTTACTGTAAATGCAGTTTTGGTGAGCATAAAAACTTCATTCAAAAACATTATACCGACCCCAAATTTTTTAACTCAGGAATGGCCATAGTGTTTACTGCTACTCATGAATGTGATTACATTTTTGTACCAAGCTATTTTAAGCATTGTTATAACAACTTAAACTGTCTAAGTACAGCACAAACAACTATTAGGAATAATGAAGCAGCTATTAAGCAGCTATTATTTTCACAAGCTTCTATAATGAGCAGGCACAAATTCCAATGGCCTAAATAATCACTAGACTCAAATTTAATTGGAAGTCATTTTATGAGATGATCTTTCCTGGCCAGGCTCGATGGGCAGTTGATCAGGTCACGAAGGCCAGAGCTATTTCTGTTTTTCTTTTTTTTCTGCCTCGTGCTCCTTGTTTAGAACAGTAATATACGGTATTCCCGCCGAGAGCTCAAAGAGCGGGAATGTAGGGAGGCATCTGGAGCCTGGTGAGATTACTAAGCGAGCCGGCACGTTGCCACCAGGTGTCCGTTAGAGGCAGGGGATTTTTGATTGGAAAGCTGGCGGGAACTACCGCCTGCAAAGCCACACGTATCAGAGCAGACTGTGTCCAAACAGAAAGATGCATACTTCACATTCTCACTTGACTACTGTTTACATGCTGCATCCTGGATTTACAAGTGTCTTTTGATTTTTAGATGCTTCAGAGACATACCAAAGGGGTCATAAGGAGAAAATAAAACATGGGAAGCATGCTTGATTTTGTTGTATGGTCTGTTAGTTGCATTTACTGGTAGCACATTAAGTTCAGTTTGCTAAAGCATTAGGTATCATGAACAATGAACAACATGTTATGCAGCATTTATTAAAGTTAGTTTATGTCAACAAATAAAGCCTGGTCTATTCGCTGTATATTTTGGGTAAATTGTAATTATTGTTGAATATGTAACTGCTCAAAGTGGCTTAAAATAGCGCACAGGGACTCAAGGGTGGGATGCAGTTTTCCAGTGCCCCCTTCCTCCTCCTCATTGGTTCAGAATGCCACAGAGTGGAGAAAGAGACGCCTGTTTTGGAGATTCTCCTTGGCGCTGCAGACCACAGGGTGTGATTGCACGTGAGCCTGGATCCAGCTCAGAGAGAGAGAATGAGGAGTGTGTAAGTCATGGATAGAGGTTAATAATCCTCACTGACTCTGAAGAGGAAATAAAGATCCAGAGGGAGTTCAGCACACTCAGTGGTGCCTTGTGATACTGTCTAAACCTCTCTAATTTTTGAACCCACTTTTTAAATTGGTCTTAAAAAGTAAATGTGTTGTAAAATGTTGATAAATGCACATCTGTGAGCACACAACCCCTTGTGAAAAAGTATACTTTAGCATACTTTTAAAAAGAGTATGTATTAAATAAATAATATGCTTTAAAAGAATGCACTACTACTGTTTTTAGATTCTTAATTGCATGTTAATTTCAATAAAGCTAAACTATATTAAATTTTAATTTGCAAACTGCACTTTTAGAAGTTAAGAAACAGTCATGAACGTGAACTCTCTTTAATTACACTTAAGTTGCCTTTATTTCATTAATAGTAGATTCTCTGCAAGTACAAATGTTTAACTATACTTGCAGATTTGAAGTGCACAAATAAGTGCACATACAATACAATTAAGAACACATCTTTTTCACAAGGGTAGTCACATGTGAAGTCAAACTAACAGTGCATGTGATTTTGTGCATGTGAGTACAGGTAATGTGATTTTACATTGCACATGCATTTCTTACCTCAAATATTTGATTACACAGATGAGATGAAGTCTGTGCATGGACAATGCACAAAACCTACTGTAACTTGATAATAACTGAAAAAGTAAACTTACTTTATGTAATGCGCCGCCTTGTTTTAATCTGCACTGGTGCAGTTGCAATGTAGGCTGTTTGTTGTAGAGCTGAAAGTATAATGCATCTGTGTGGATTCACTTTTTCAAGCACACTTGTAGTTGCAAAAACAGCCAAATTACCAATAATTCAGTTGCAACATTCCCATTTATACCCAAATACACTTAAGCTACATTTCTCACTTTTGTGCATGTAAAACTTACTACTTTTCAGTAGATTAGATTAAATCACAGCAGCCTACATGGAGCCTTCTTGGTACACACTATGGCTCTATCCAAATCTTGCAGTTTTCCTGTGAGGGTTTTCTTTTTAAAAGAGGAAGATGTGGTTGGAAAAAAACTGTGCAGAGAGACATCTAGAGAGACCTGTATGTTTGAATGAATATGCCAATGTATTCTAGAGTGCTGCAATTATGAATGCAGGGCCGCTGTGCCCATTTCCTGGAATGCAGCACACGGAGCCGTGAAAGAGACTGTGTTTGCTGTGAGAAGACAAAGCCCAGGCACTAAGCAACATGTGTTTAGAACTACAGCCCCTTCTAGGAACGTCCTGGAATGCCAGGGGTGCTGCGCTGGTTTGGGAGAGCGCGTGTGTGGAGCAAAGGGAGGGGGCGTACAAGGAGCGTGTTTGTTTCCAGAAAGAACCAAACCTTTCACTGCCTCCAGTGTTTCCTGTGTTTCTGCGGTTACTTTGATAGTCACCTCTCTGTGGGTGTGCCGATATTCAAATTTACTCGGTGTTGCTAAGTGGTTCTTACCCTTTGGAGGATGCGGCTGCATGAAAGGCTCGTGTTGAGCAAATCTCCTGACATGAGCACAGTCAAAACGGTTTATGCTATGAAAACCAGAGTATGACTTTTATTTTTCTGTGGAACACAAAAGATTGTATTTTGAAAAATGTCTTAATTTTTTTTCTCTCCATCCGTACAATGAAAGTTAGTGGGATCCAGTGTTTTGGACCCCATTGAAAAACATTCTTCATATCATGATGGAAATGTTCTCTGTTTTATTTTGTTACCCCTTTTTATTTTATAGGTGCGTGCCTATCTGTCCCCACACATTTTGTTTGTAAGAACACTTGATCCTAAAACAAAAAGGGAGAAGAGCAGGCACTGTGTTTAGCCTCAGAGGACAGACGCACCTGTTTTCAGTTGTACTGTTAGTCTGATTGATGGGTCCCCTGAACTGGGTGGTCTGGACTGATGTTGCTGGGTAGTTGTGTGGTCGGAGCTGTCAGACCGATGTCTTGATTTACATGTATATTATTATTTATATAGCTAAACTAATCTGGAGGCCTGACTTTCTCAAGTTATTAGACATGATTGTAATTTAAAGGGATCGTTCACCCAAAAAGAAAAATTCAGTTTACTCGGCCTCATGTTGTTCCAAACTTGTATTTGTTTCAACTGTTTTTGTCCATATATTGAAAATCAGTGAGATTCAAAATGATACAACTTCTCTTACCATAAAATTGCCACAACTGATTTATCAGCATTTTTGAAAAGGTCTTTCATACAGGATCTCTAAACGGTAATTTACCAGGAAAGACTGTATGTGTGAAAGGGGGTAATGTCTTCTAAAAGTATGTAGTGAGTTTGAAAGCACCTCAAGAAGCATTTTATCTCATTTATCACATACATTGTCCATATGTGATACTGTATATATATGCTTTAAATTCCGTTTTAATCTTGCTGCATTTTCGTTTTGTTGTAGAATTTTCTTCTTTTATTCGTCACAATAACCGATGGCAGAGAATGTCGACGACTAATAACATAGCCCAGGCCAGGAAGTTGGTGGAGCAGCTGAGGATCGAGGCAGGCTTCGAACGTATTAAGGTACACAAGGTTTCATTATATATAGTGTAACATGCTCTCTATCAAGCAGTGTTTTTTTTTTCCTTGTAAAGGGGTCATAAGATGTGATTTAAATTTTTTTTTAAAGTTGCAAAGACTAAAGTCTAAAATCCAAAGAGATCTTCTTTATAAAAGTTAAGAGTCAGCCACGCCTACCTAAAATGGCTCATTCTAACACGCCCCCACATGTCTACGTCACTATCTGATAAGATTTGCATAACGCCACCCAAATGTTGACGCAAAGAAAGAAGGCGTAACTTTCATTCTCGCTGTAGTATTTGTACCTGCGCCGCCATGTCGTGAAGGCGCTGTGTGTTTCGTTTTGAAAGCGAAACTACTTTGTTTGGCCTTCCAAAAGAGGACGATATCACTTCGTCATGCCTGGAGCTGATCCGTGCTGGTCGCTGAGGAAATACTTCAACTTCGCGCTGTCGATCGCCGGATCGGCTTTCACCGTGGACGAAGCGGAGTCCAGCCGGGGTCGTCACATGTGGTTGTCGCAGGCATCACAATATGGTAAGGGATGTAACATTTCCGTCACACGCTTGAGGAATTCGGCCAATCACAACGCACTGGATAGCTGGCCAATCAGAGCACACCTCGCTTTTTCAGAACGATGAGCTTTGTAAAAATCGGCACGTTTCAGGAAGGCGGGGAATAGAGGAGAAACAATAATGTACAGTATGTGGAAAATAATGTGTTTTTTGAACCTTAAACCGCATAAACACATTTCATTACACCAAATACACAAAATAATGTTCTTTTTAGCAGCATCATATGACCCCTTTGAATAATGATTGTTACATTGGTGGCTGAATGAGAAAAACTGTTTCAATAATCCTGTTAAATTTACTGTGACTGTATTACAAGGTGCCTGTTTGTTTTACACCTTACATCCGTGTAGTTCATTAAGTAATATAATGTTACTATGACCATAAACCTGAACTACTAAAATCTACTTTTTACCTTAAAAAATGAACCACTATTATAATAAAGGTGGCACAATAGAAAGCCATATGATGAATCAGAGTTCATCTTAAGTGCCGTCATATATAGACAATTCACAGGGTCATACACGATTCATCAGGGTAATGTGCATGACACTAAAATAATGCAATAAACATTAACTAAATAACACAAAATGTAACACAAAATGCTCTGATGTACATTACTTCAATAAGAAATACATTTGTTTAAAATATTAATGTCCTTTTACTGTTTTCACTGTAAATATTATTGTTGTAATTTTTGTTTTTGAAAGTGTTTTACAGTAAAATTACATATAATGAAATGTTAAACCATTCACAATTTTTCACTGTGTATGGTAACCAATTAACAGGTTTTCACTCTGTATCACCATTTCTCCCTCCGCATGACACTAAAATAATGCAATAAACATTAACTAAATAACACAAAATGTAACACAAAATGCTCTGATGTACATTACTTCAATAAGAAATACATTTGTTTAAAATATTAATGTCCTTTTACTGTTTTCACTGTAAATATTATTGTTGTACTCAAATTTTTGTTTTTGAAAGTGTTTTACAGTAAAATTACATATAATGAAATGTTAAACCATTCACAATTTTTCACTGTGTATGGTAACCAATTAACAGGTTTTCACTCTGTATCACCATTTCTCCCTCTTCCTCTCTCTCTCTCTGTCTTTTTCCCAGGTGTCTAAGGCTGCTGCAGACCTCATGAGTTACTGTGAGCAGCATGCCCGCAGTGACCCTCTTCTGGTGGGGGTTCCCACCTCTGAGAATCCTTTCAAAGACAAGAAGCCTTGCATCATTCTATAGCTACTTTGTCTAGGCCAGCTATCCCAATCCCTCTTTAACCGCTGCCCATCCCCAGTCAATGGGCAATTCAGTCCAACACTTCTTTTTACCTGGGATCCACAGTATTCTCCAGAAAATAAATGCCACACTCTCTCGGTAAATATAAAAAGGGGCAATATCTGAACAGCTAGCGTCATGTAGCCCGGCTTTGAGTGAATCTATATGAATGAATCTGCACAGCACGCCTGTCTAAATTCATGCATATAGATGTACTTAACAGGAGGTGGCAGATTTCGAATTTGTAAACTATTTCAAAAGATTACACAGAGACTGAGAGATACTCCAGCATGTTTTTCAGTGCAGCGGCTGACCTTGTTACCATAGGTGATGGTGGAGAGTAGAGGAAGACAGTCATGATTATGCTGACTGACTAGCTGGCTAGCCCAGTCACACTGTGGTAAACGCTTGATCAGTATTAACCCTGCATTGTTACGTCGAATCTGCAAGCTAAAGGTTCATTCTAGATTTGTATGGCCAAAATTGAATCCAGGTATGCTTACCTTGATCAAAACAGCACATTTCATGTTTTACAAAGGGATTCAAGACATTAACCAGAGTTGACAATATTTTTACTTTTTTTTTTTTTCTCAGTCCGTTTGTGAGCTGCTTTTTTTTTCTTTTCATCATTAAAAACTCATTAGGCTTAATGCTTTGTTTTTTTCCCCTAGTGTTTATACTATATTTCAGAATCCTCAAACACTAAGTTATAAAGGAATAATTTTATATAATGCAGAAAATATATTTACCTAATAATATCCTTCCCAGTCCTCTCCGAAAGTGCAGTTCAGTATAAAAAATTAGCCCTGTTATTTGAGAGATTAATTTTAAATGAATAAACAACATTTGTGGTATTTGGTATCAAATATAGCTAATCATAATGAATATTTATGATCCTAAAAGCAGAGGCTTAGACATGCCTCGTAAAATTGAGTCATTTTGAATTCGAAGCCCTTGATAATGACAATTTTTTTTTCTTTTCTCTAAAGCCAAACTTGATTGTAAAATCCATACAGAAGGAAAAAACATGTATAAACTTTCTTTTGGATATGTTCAGAGGTGTTAACTTTGAGAATAGCTGTTTGGATTTGTTTGTTCCAATTTCTTCTTTCTATGGAAACATGGAATCTGGTCATTGAGTATGATACTGTACAGTGTTTGATAACTAAAGCGCATAAAAAAATTTTGTGGATGTTTTATCTTTTTGTAATCTTTGTGTAATATTTCCGTTTCTTCCATCATTTATATTTAACCATTCAGTTTGTCCTCTTTAAGGCGAGGCAAAAGATCGAGCGAAGGAATCGATGGACGGCTCCAGTGCTTGTACATGTGATAGTGAATAGGGAATGTGGAATGGATTGTTGACACAATGCCCACGCAAGGTGTTGTTCGAGGCACGTTTCATGAGGTGGTCTGTGTTGTTAAGTCTATCTAAGGGCAGGATGTGCAACAGGCCATCGGGTTTGGCTCAGCCTGAGCAGTCACATGCAAAAGATGAGGGGCAAGGTCAACCCACAACTCTGAATGTCTAATGTGCACCCACCACATGATGCACAATCTTTTGGAATGACGGTTTTCAAAGGTCACTCAAACAGTCACTCGCAGTATTCAGCTAAGTGCTAAAAACAGAATTCCCCCATTGCCCCACAGTGCAGGAAATAGGGGCTCGTAGTGGGACAGACGGGGCCTGTGCTCCTCGCGGCCAACGGGATACTGTCGTCAGCTCCTGTATTAAGAATGACTAAGGCGTGTGGAGGTCACGAGTGCTGTGACTCATCCAGCGATCAACACAATCACGCTGCTGCCCATCAGTGGACAGAGCTGCTTCAGCGACATCACTTCCTGTTAAGCCTGAGCAGAGCAGTGTAATGGCTTAATGCATTTCAAAGTAACTAGAGAAAAACAGACACTTAAGGAGATAAAGAACCGTATTATATAAAGATGAAGGATTATAATTGAATCAATTCAAGTGTTACAATAGATACTTTTAGATTTTTCCATCACTGACGATGTTATTGCAAAAGAAGAGTCACTTAGTAGTCCACATTAGGATGAAGCCTTTCTGGACACGTGCAAAGTGCTCAAATGTGCCAAGCTAGTGCTAAAATAAAGCTAGCACTACAAAAGTTTTTTGACCAGCCACCAGCCAAACTTGCTGTACCACGTTTGATGGTGTTACACTGGAGAAAACACTGTGAAAGTCAGCTAAGCTAAGTTAGCTTGAGTTCTCCACCCACTTAACTCACAGTTTGGGATACACTGTGGGCTCCAAAGTATAGTGTTTACCTGAAGTATGCTAAAAAAACTCCCCCACACTTGGGTTTAATAAGACTCCGCAAGCATTTCGCGGCTTTCTATGTTGTGAGACCTGCTGTTAGGAGCTTGTCCGTTTCTAATTTGCGTTGCGTGCAGCGAGAACATTTAAGGTGCTGAGGAAGCCGTGATACCTTAACCTCAATTCCTCGTTCCCAAACGTTGTTCGACTTCACACACCATCGAGCTCTTTCATGACCATGAGAGGTGAGATTTAGGCTTTGTGTGGGTAATATCTGTAGCTGAGTCCTTAGCCAGTAGATTTCAATCTCAGCCTGTCCCATTACTTTGTGTTTTTTTCCTGTGTATGCATATGTATCTTTCTGCCTTGATTATGAAGAAATATATCTATTTTTTGTAATTGTTCTTCTCGGATGTGCCATAAATCATGTTTTCTTGCACACTGTTAATATTTTGTGGATATTGCTGTTTAAAAATGATGATATTGGAAAAAGTAGATGAAATAAAATAAAGACAAAATGTTACTCTGCATTGATGCCGATCTGTTTATTATACATGCTTTACTGATTTGTTGTAAGCAAGTGGAAATGTCACACAAACATCTGACCCACCAATTTATTATTTATTTTATTTATTTATTTATTTTGTGCAAATAAGTTTTGGGGCATTTTGAAGTCCCTTGTGCATTAATGTTGAAGTGTGTAAATTCTACATGACCAAAATAATTAGCAAAAGTAATGATAGTTTTCAAATGTTTACATGTATATATTTGTACTTTCTGTAATTTTATTTCTGCTATTTTATTGATTTTTTTTCTGCACAATAATTATTTAATTATTAGACTACAGCATTATAAATATATAGAATTATTTACAAATATTAGAATAATATGAATAATTATAATAATAATTTAGCTCAAATATTATGCCAACTAATTCTGTGACACTGTAAGCGTATATATTTATGCTTTTTGTTGATACTCTGTTTAGATGGCAATGTTGTGAACAGATATTGAAGTATCTGTGAAAAATATTGATTAAACCTATTATTGGTTTATCTTTAATCTTAACATAAAAAGCAAAAACAACACAACCTGCGTACTTTAGCTTGAAGGGCACATGTTTTGCAATGATTTTTATTGTTATTCATGCTATGTACCTTTTGGAATAGACAAGATCTTGCATAATACTGTTGGCTTACACAAATGTTCCTAATGACAGCCGTCTATATAACAAGTATGCAGATCTCTGTTTTTGTGCACTAGATTTCTTAGGTCATATTTACACTACTGCACACACACACACACACA
>NW_015505200.1:4695694-4729888 GCF_001515645.1 Sinocyclocheilus grahami | reverse complement strand
TGAAATGCTTCTTACGAAGCCTCTCCTTCGTTGCCCGGGTGGTGTGTTTGGGATCATTGTCATGCTGAAAGACCCAGCCACGTTTCATCTTCAATGCCCTTGCTGATGGAAGGAGGTTTTCACTCAATCTCACGATACATGGCCCCATTCATTCTTTTGTTTACACGGATCAGTCGTCCTGGTCCCTTTGCAGAGAAACAGCCCCAAAGCATGATGTTT
This sequence comes from Sinocyclocheilus grahami, assembly GCF_001515645.1. Classification (NCBI taxonomy): domain Eukaryota; kingdom Metazoa; phylum Chordata; class Actinopteri; order Cypriniformes; family Cyprinidae; genus Sinocyclocheilus; species Sinocyclocheilus grahami. The sequence goes on along the minus strand of NW_015505200.1, from coordinate 4,729,669 downwards.
CCACCCCCATGCTTCACAGTAGGTATGGTGTTCTTTGGATGCAACTCAGCATTCTTTCTCCTCCAAACACGACAAGTTGAGTTTTTACTAAAAAGTTCTATTTTGGTTTCATCTGACCATATGACATTCTCCCAATTCTCTTCTGGATCATCCAAATGCTCTCTAGCAAACTTCAGACGGGCCTGGACATGTACTGGCTTAAGCAGGGGGACACGTCTGGATTTGAGTCCCTGGCGGCGCAGTGTGTTACTGATGGTAGCCTTTGTTACTTTGGTCCCAGCTCTCTGCAGGTCATTCACTAGGTCCCTCCGTGTGGTTCTGGGATTTTTGCTCACAGTTCTTGTGATCATTTTGACCCCATGGGGTGAGATCTTGCGTGGAGCCCCATATCGAGGGAGATTATCAGTGGTCTTGTATGTCTTCCATTTTCTAATAATTGCTCCCACAGTTGATTTCTTCACACCAAGCTGCTTACCTATTGCAGATTCAGTCTTCCCAGCCTGGTGCGGGTCTACAATTTTGTTTCTGGTGTCCTTTGACAGCTCTTTGGTCTTGGCCATGGTGGAGTTTGGAGTGTGACTGTTTGAGGTTGTGGACAGGTGTCTTTTATACTGATAATGAGTTCAAACAGATGCCATTAATACAGGTAACGTGTGGAGGACAGAGGAGCCTCTTAAATAAGAAGTTACAGGTCTGTGAGAGCCAGAACTCTTGCTTGTTTGTAGGTGACCAAATACTTATTTTACCGAGGAATTTACCAATTAATTCTTTAAAAATCCTACAATGTGATTTTCTGGATTTTTTTTTCTCATTTTGTCTCTCATAGTTGAGGTATACCTATGATGAAAATTACAGGCCTCTCTCATCTTTTTAAGTGGGAGAACTTGCACAATTGGTGGCTGACTAAATACTTTTTTGCCCCACTTTATATATATATACTTTTTTTTTTTTTTTTAAATGACACAAATGAGAATAAACAATGCAAAAGTGAAATTGGAACAGTCCGAGTGCCTAAAAAAACCCTGAGTAATTCAGCCAATCAGCAGCCGGTAGATGTTAAACAAACTGGAGCAGCATGTGAGTGAGTTTGCAGTGTTCTCATAGTATTCTGCCCTGACATGTGAGTATGGAGGGAGTGGAGTCCGAGCATGTGTCAAATACACATTAAAGGAAAGTGCTGGGTAGGGCCAAAACACTTCCCAGCTCAGCTGATCTTTTCAGGGGAGGACAACAGAGCTCAGGGTGGTACATGAAACTGGGGATGTTACATAAGTGGAGTGTGTGTGTGCAGACATTGACAACCACAGGACACAAAAGTGTGCTTGAGGTCAACAACGGAGACATGGTTCTTTGCTTTGTTTTGGCATGCATTTACTCTTGTAATCAGCTGCAGGTGACTAAACATCAATACAGCAAAAATAGCTGCTCTTTATGTACAAGACTGAAGAGAACACGTGGCAGGGTGGGGCCAAAAATACAAGGGGGATTATGAGGGACAGACAGTATTTTTGTGGTGGAAAAATGACAGTGACCGCCATCAGCTGTTGTTTTGCTCACTGCAAAGGTGTTGGTTTTGCTAGGATGGAGTCTGTATCATTAACTAGCAGTTGCAAAGCAATACTTAATGTCTTAAGGGTTTAAGACTGATCTGTGAGCATGTGCAAGTGCATGCATGCTTGCCTTTGTTTACTACGACTAGTACGCTGAGCAGTGGCTAAGCAGCCAAAACAGAGCAGAACAAAGTTGCTGTTTTTTTAAAGTTTTTTTTTACATTTTATTATTTTTACAACAGGTTTTGGAGAGTATCTTGTTGTAGCGTCTGGACCAATCCAACACACTATATATTCTCTTTTTTTATATAACAAATACTCTGTAACCTCAGTTAACAAGCCATATGAGGACCCATGAACCCTTCCCCCCGGAATGCGTAACACCCCAGGAAGTTGAACAGGCCTCTTTGTTGCATGGCAACCAACGCTGATATCACTGGGTTTATTGGCCAAAAGTATGTAAAGCAGGGAAAATCCCTGCATGTCCCAAAGAAAAGCAGAGTAGAAATGGACTGTGTTCTAGTTAATTCATAGAAAAACCGTTATTTGAATGAACACACATATTTCTTCAGGCCATTGAGTATATTATTGGCTACATTGTCATCATTCAACGTCAACAACAAAAGTAATAAGAATCGTTAGAAATATTTTAGCAGTGTTGAGAGAAATGTTTGATGATGTACAGTCTAATTGTATATTCATGTTGAGATGCAATGCTAGAGATGTATGATGTATCCGTATTGTTGATTGGCCAATATTATTGTATTTTATATAAAACATATATATTTTAATACATTTTCATTTAATTGAACGAGATTTTTAAATGCTTTTGAAAGAAGTCTCTTATGCTCACCAAGACTGCATTTATTTATTAGTTTATTGAAAGTAATATTGTGAAATATAACAATTTAAAATAATTGCTTTCTATTTTTTTTATATTTTATGTTAAAATGTTATGATAAATAAAAAGTTTGTTTTGTTTGGAATAAACAATATAAAAGTCTTTACTGTTGCTAATTAAATTATTGAACAGTATTTTCATTTTTAATTTAATATTCTTTGTATTGGATATATTGGTTGATATTGGATATTTTATTTTTGCCGTCATCTAACACTCACTTAAAGATCTTTAATCCTTTAAGACACATATAATGTGGTAACATTGTTATATGTTAATTTTAGCAAATCTTAAAATGAATATATATATATTTCATACTGTACACTGTAATCTTGTAATGCCTAAATTAATAAATAAATTAATTTATTTATTGACAAAATAATTAAGATTTTAATATTATCTATGTATCTATTATCATATTATAAAAATTCTACAATTATTGATATTGGCCATAATTGTAATATCGCTGCATTGCTATACAATGCAAATATACACTTTACAGAAGAGCACAAGATGGGTTTGTGCATTGGGCAACAACAATAGCAGACTCAGTAGTGCACAGACGTCCTGTGTCTTACTGCAAACATTCAGTAATGTTGCCTGGCAACATCGCTCGAAAGGTTGCCATGTGTATCAACAGTATAAAGAGTAATGATGATTCATACTTTCATTGCAACTAGCAGAACGTACAGTGTGTGTTGCTGTATACTCATGATATGCGGATAAGGGGGACAGTTGTACAGCATGACTAACTCATTCGGTCAGCAATCTTCATGATTTTATCGGTGGTGGTCATTTAAATGGCTTTACGTCAGCCTAAACACAATACACTACTATCACACTATCAGGCAATCAAAGCAGACATTCTCCGAGCCTGTCATCTGCCCTGCACAAACCTGATTGTGGAGGGGGCAGATGAGATGGGATGGGGGGACAGAAAGAGAAAGACTGTTGCTTTCTGTCATGGTACATTCCACCTCCACCTACAGTTTCCTATGGAAGACGTGCTATGAATATTTTACATTGTAAGTGCTGACACTCCCCATAAAATCCATTTAATCTTGTAACAAAAATGCACTTCTGGCACCCATTGCCGGCCTGCCCTGGCTCCTCAGGATAGACTACTATCCTCTAGCCTTAACCAGTCATGCATTACTAAAGTCATTAGTAAATGATGGGCATGGGTAGATGCTGGAAACAAAAGCTCTGGAATTTAGATTTGCTTGCTGTTTCTCCTCAAGTTCAGCAAGTTTTTATCACCTTTGTTTCACAATAGGCCTTCCTCTAGTTGGCATGCAGGAACTTCCTCCCCTACAAACTGATTTTCTCCTTAACACTAATCCTGTTCTCGTAACTTTGGGAAAAAAATAACATGTTTTACCATACCTTGACTATAAAACATGCTAATTCTTTAAATGCCTGAAATAAGGTATCTGGTTAACATAACCAGAGGACCGTGTAGGAGGACTTTAGTAAGAGTTTTGTTCCTACAGCAATACGTGCTTTAAACACATAGGAAATTAGCCATCGTTATACACTCTTGCATTTTTTTTGTTTTGTTTGTGAATGTATTGTGACAAGTTTGTACATAATGGGTACTTGTCCTTGTGTTGTATACGCACCTTCTGTGAAAATGAATTTCCTCTCTGAGGACAAATAAATTATATAAGCTTAAGATATTTTCACACATAAAATAGATCAGTAATACCCCCTTGTGACTTTTTTAAAGCTTTTACATGGATAAAAGTCAGCTGCTGACAATAGCTATATAAATAGGACTACAGAAGTTGTCGGAAGCATTAAACGTCATCGTCGTGTCGAAAGTAAACTACTCACTTGTCAGCTTTAACAAGCCTCATTGTGTTAAACACACTTTTGTTGAGGGAAGCAGGGTAATGCTAACTTCAGGGTTGGCCATGCTAAATATGTTAGCACTGCAGCACTCCATTAAGTCTCCTGCTTCTCTCAAATGTACTATTTGTCTATTTTTATTCCTTCGCAGACATTTTAGGGTAATCATCTGACAAATCGATGTTTAATGATAGCAGCGAACAGTATTATGTCTGCTGAGCTTTAAAACAGCAATAACATCTTCCTCTGGGTCATGTTAGAGCTGTGGAAGTTAGAAATGCCATTTTGATAATCAAAGCAAACATTAAGTTGTTAGGATGCATGATTCCAGTATTATTAGCAGAATGTGCTAACCTTCAGTTGCTGCACATGGAAGGTTACATAAACGATCTATAAATCTTCTCATTGCAGATTAGGTGGGCTTCAGATAATGAGCACTCATCCCCTGCTAACACTGAGTCACTAGCGCCTTCTTCCTGCTCAATAACCAACAGTCTTCTACACTGGATTCCATCTGCCCTTAAAGGGCACTTTCATAATCTCTGCAATAATTAAATATGCTTTAAAAGGAAATATATTCTCTCCAATAAGTATGGTCTTAAACAAACTACCTTAGATGGCAGTTCTTCTGAAGCTCATGTCAGATTTACAGCATGTTTTAAAACATTTCAGAGATAAAGTATGTCCATCATCCTGAGTGCAGTCAATTATTTACATAGACAATGAAATTACCAGGAAGTTTCTGTTATAAATGACACCCATATATGGGTAACAGTATAACAATTATGCAGACATGTAACGACATGTGTCTAGAAACTGAGATTGTCAACTGCATCAATGGCATGTATAAAATTTTTTAAGAACGTACAAGCTGAAATACCTAAAGATGTCTTAAAGTGATACTTCATGCATTTAAATGGCTGTAAATGTATTTTGCAATGACATTTCTTTTGTGTGTCTATGGATTACTGATATATGATGGTACAAACTATCTGTACAGCAAGACATAGTTAATAGTTTTTTAATAATTTAGGTAAGTAAATGATGGTAATGACATGCATGTAAGTAAATGATTTTATGGGGTAAACCAGTTTTTACACTGAACTTTGGAAGCCTTCAAATGTATGGTTTATGCAGGTGAATGTATTTGTTTGCAGTATGAAGGTGTGAATGGTGTGAGTGTATTAAGCCACTCACAAGTTCAAAACAAGTCAACAAGTAAAATAAGTCATTCTAAATGCAATAATTTACTGCAGTTTCACTAATATTATCATTGAAAAATAGGCAGATCTGACACACCTGGGGAAAAGTGCCAAATAACAAGACAATTATCAAGGCTTTGGGAGCCTTTATAGGACTTAATTAAATATAGGCATCTAAACTCATGAAATTAGACAATTAGCAATGTCAAAGTCGTTTAATGCATGACAGGAATTCTGAACACGTTGCACAAACTTGTGGAGGTTATATGACTTATTTGCATATCAAGCAGTTACTTGTTGAGGGTGTAGACGGTACTGTATACCGGCCTCCCGCAGTGACCTTTGGAATGTGGAATGCATGGAATGCAACCCGTGTGTCACTGACAGCATGGCATGGAATTCAGACCTCAGGTTTCCCTCTTTCCTAAAAATTAACAGTCACTTTAGAGTATTTACTACCACAGCAGTGCATTTTGTCTTTGAAGTGTATCTTTGAAGGTCAGTATTAGATCTAGTTTTTGTCCTAGTTTGATGCATTCTTTAACTTTAACTTTACCAAGATGCATTGAATTTCAGCTTGTGCAGTCGGTAACTGACTAATGAAGATTCTTTGCAATGGAGCCCCATGCTGAGCCAGATTTTGTTGCCCCCCTAGCAATCTGTATTCAGTGCAGGATTAACCTCACGTACAAAAGAAACGAGAAGAGCCACTTCCCTCTTTCTGTGCAGTCACAATTTATCTGGAACCCTTTTCAGCTCAGCATACAAAGCCCACTTCCTGTTAGCTCTACGAATTACGTAATATTAGTGACAGTTTATGGTAAAAATGCTTGTATTACAGAGTGTACATTTGGAGAATCCCTGGACTTGCATTGAAATTGCAATATGACTGTATTTTCAGTAACAATAGTGACTTGTTGATAAGCAGAGTGCATATTTATAATATATTTACACCACCCTTCCAAATTTTGGGTTCAGCAATGGGTCAGTAAATGCTGTTTTTTTCTTTTCTTTTTTTCATCAAGGAATCACAACTGTTTTCAACTTTGATAATAATAAGAAATGTTCAAAGAGCATCAAATCATCATATTAGAATGATTTCTGAAGGATTATGTGACACTGAAGACTGGACTTGGTCCTGCTAAAAATTCAGTTTCACCATCACAGGAATAAATTACATTTTAAAATATATTGAAGTAGAATACAGTTATTTTAAATTGTAATAATATTTCATAATATTAACCTATTTACTGTATTGTTATCAAATAAATGCATCCTTGGTGAGCAGTAGAGACTTAAAAATTTTTTTTAAAATCTTGCCGAACCTTTGAATGTTACTGTATAATTAATATAAATATAATTATTTAAAATATATTTATATTTAATGTAAATATTAAAGGTTTGCATATGCAAAATATGCCTCGTACAAAAACAAAGCTTTACAAAAATAGCTCAGAGGTGTAAATGTGAAAAAGAAAAAAAAAAAAATTTTCACAGAAAATGTCCAAATGTGAGAGGTGGCTATTACTCAGATTGTTTATTTTGTATTGACATTGTCAAAAAGTGCCTACGTAGCTCAGACAAAGAGAAAACGACTATATAATTTGGTTGTCTCTTTAGCTGTAATCCTGTTTTCTGCCTGTTTTTGCCATTATGAAAAAGAGTGAGATCTCTGTACTAGAGCCCAACCAATCTAATTAAGCTTTAAAATATATTTTTCATATAGTTTTTCATCTCCTGGCATCTTTAAAGGGAACACTTTGTTGTGGGATGTCAGTATAATTGCAAGATACAGAGCACAAAGTCATTCTCATATACTGCCTGTGTTTTCACACATGCACTAGACAGACACATACTCACAGCAAAAGAACAGACAGTACACACTACAATTATTATTACTAGCCTGTTTGCCTAATTTGTTTCTTGAGTGCAAAAACTACCTGTATAGACAGACAGTTAGCTGGAGCCTGCCAGACAGACAGCTAGCTGGGGCCGCTGAAGGTTTGTTAAGCCGCTGTGATGACTGTGTGATCAGGGCTGTAACCGTTGCGGATCATGCAGTCTCCCAGACACCGATACACACAGACGCCTGGCTGTGAGCCAGCAAGTCAGGGAGGTTCAGACGGCCTACTGTGAACATTGTAAATATGCTTTTCAACTCATTCTCAGCTGGGTGAAAAGAAGTTTCAGTTGTAACTCAATTTTTAGCTGTAACTCACAGTTGATTTTTGGAATTGGGTCACTGTGATTACTGAAAAGTCTGTTGTCTGAACAAGTCGTTGCAGAAAAGATACTTTTGCTGGAACAGTGTTTGCCCTGTTGAAAAACAAACAAACAAACAGCATATGCTGGTTAGGTATGTTTTGAAGCATGGCAGCTGGTTTGAGCTGGTTTAAACTGGTCCTTATTTGGTCATGAGCTGGTTTAAGCTTGTCCTGAGCTGGTTATAAGCTGGTTAAGAGCTGGTTTAAGCTGGTCCTAAGCAACTAGCACCTGCTCAGGACCAGCTCATAACCAGCTTATAACCAGCTCAGGACAGCTTAAACCAGCTCAAACCAGCTGCCATGCTTCAAAACATACCTAGCCAGCATATGACATATAACATGATTGTTCTCCATCATCCAATGACAATAATGGAATAGTACTGTATAAGATGTGTTTGTTCGCATCTGTCTGCCTGTTTGTTTACCATTATTGGACTGTTTTTGTTTTGTGTTTTTTTTTACTGACCCTTGCACTTCCAGTTAGTTTAGAGACGATTCAGAGCAACTCGACAGCAGGAAGTGAAAGTTAAGCCACCCTCTTGTTTGTCTCCACTGAGCAAGCACTGTTAAAATGACCTGCTCACTCAGACTTTCGGAGAGACTCATTGAACAAGATGACCTCTGATGACCTAAAGTGATCAGGTGGCCTTTGACCTCAGTGCTTAAAGAAGACAAGAAAGAGAAAAAATAGGTTTGCTGACAGCTAAATGAGCAGCTGTAAATGTGTTTCCTATTCCTTTTTTTATAAAATGTGTGAAAAATCACATTTATTGTTACATTTTGAGTTTAAAAATGGTTGCAATGTTATTAGTATTATGGAATGTAATTTTAGCAAAATACATACATACTTTACAATTCTCAACTTTATGCCATTAAATAATACAAAGTTAATATTCCAACATATTTGATCAAATATTATTGTTTTAAAATAAAAAAATATGTACAAATATTTTTGTCTTCATGAATACGTTTTTTTTTTACAATATTTACATGCATTGTCTTAATATAATTTTTAATCACTAACTTACATTTAATCAATAGTTTACTGTAGCATTTTACCATCTTTTTTCTCTTTTTTTGCAGTGTTCTCTGAGCAAGTAACAATATTAATTTAACCTTGAGCAAGTGAAAGCTTAGCTGAAATTTAAAGTTATACTCATGAATACTGGAATAAAATGTTTTCAGACTCAGAAGCATAATTTTAATGCAAGTATATGTTATGATCCAGATCTAATTCTATACTGAAGATGCATTACAATGCACAATAATTGATGCATTGCATTACAGAGTTGATTACAATTGGATAACTTTAAAACGGATATAATTATAGCTTTTGTGCATTGTAGGCAATGTGTGCCTGCCTTTCTTTCTGCCGCTGTGGTTCTGACCCCGAGCCCTGCAGAAATGTTAGGCTTGGCATTAGCTGTCGTCTCTCTCCACCATTGCTGATTGCCCCAGACTGATTGATTTCTGCAGAGGTAACAGGAGCCTAATAATTACTTTCACATATAGTGTGATACGTGGCTTTAGAAATATTTGCTTGATCGATTCGTTTCGGGCAACACCGAAGTTAGATCTGCCTATTAGTGGAAGTGACAAAACAACTCAAAGTGAAAAACAGGTTGGTTTGATCAGGTCTTGCATTTGAAGAATGCAAGCAGCCTGTGACATTGATTAAAGCTGATAAACATTCTCTGTTGTCTTGGTGAGGTGGACATTCTCTGTGTTAAGTTGTCCCACTTTTGCAACCCACTTCAACTGATCAAGGCTTTGTGTGTGGCATTGTGTTTGTGCATTGTGTGCTGTCAGATTACAGGCTCAGAGCTGACGGGCGCGTGCCTGGCTCCCCTCTGGCTCCGGTGCACTTAACTTCTGCTAATCAATCAGTCACAGGAGGGAGTCCATTGTGTTCCCAGCTTCAGTTTAAAGGCACAGAGTGACTAATGAATGAATCTCTGTTACCAACGGTAACCCTCAGTCAGACAGATAGGGTGTTTCCTGAGTGAGAGACTTTAGAGGAAGTGGAGAAACCACTGAGTGCTCTTATCAAGGTATGGTCTGCGCTCACCGGCATCACACAAAATAAGCAGTCATAAAATACAGCACCATTCCGTAAACACACAATACAGACAATAATAAACCTAGCAAAATATACACAATATTCACCCTAGAATGGAAAAATTATTTGAAGTAGGCTCTAATTGACAAGTTATGATCATGACGTTACACCTTTTGGAGTCTGTTAGATAAAACCTTGTTTTTGTAGAATTTTGTAGAGTAATTTGTATTGATTTTGATGTGGCTCCCTTTAGTCGCAGAAAATCCGTGCATGTGGTGTGTTGCTATTCTTTTTTCATTTCTTCCGTATTTGCAGACCATTAATCTCCAGTGTCGTAAAAGGAAACATGCTGTGGTGACAACAGGAAACGTGGGCTGTAAAGTTTTGTATGACATGCTCATGAGTTTATTTATCATAGGACCGGCACATGTTTGCAAACAAGGTCCCATTGCATCAAGGAGAAGGTGAGTGGATGGATGCAGCATTAAGATTTAATGGTTAATGATATGTGATGCACATTCAACTCTTTATCAGTTAAATCTGTTGTCTACTTTACCTGTCTTGGCTAAAATAAGTGTCTGAACTTCTATACATTCTTAAAAATAAAGGTTCTTTATTGGCATTCCATGAAGAACTTTTACCATCCCTTGAATCTTTCCATTGGACAAATGGTTCTTTATAGTGGGAAAAGGTTCTTAAGATGATTAAAATGTTCTTCAAACTAAGAAATCTTTTAAGAACTTTTAAAAACTGTTCATCAAAAGGTACTTTATGGAACCAAAAATTGTTCTTGTCATCGCATCAACAAAAAAAAAACTTTTATTTTAGGAGTGTAGATTTATTTAGTTCTTATATGCCCACTATCTGTGGTACTGGTAATGCTGCTTAAGGACACTTATTTAGGTTAAAAATGTATGTAAATACACTTTAAAATACAATATGAATTGTGCAATTCTGTCTTATTTTTCTCAGCCCCTGACCTTGGCTCAGCAGACCACATGAACTCATTAGTGTGTCAGAAAGAGAGGGTGACCCAGCTGCTCATGACTCTTGTTCTGACTTCACACTAGCTCAACAGCATGGCCATGACCCCAGTAATGCATGGCACATTTGAATCTGTTATGTTTTATGTTGACTTGTGAGATTAAATACTAATAATTTTTTTGATTAATAAAGTAAAATCCTTCACACATCTGAATGGTTCTATCCAAATATTTCTTTTTTATATATATTTTCTCTCTCTCTATATTTTTTCTAAACACACACACACACACACGTACATGTACATACTGTATATACTGTATATATATATATATATACATACACACACACACACATATCTTTACTTGTAGATTTTTGTGATGTTTTTATCAGCTGTTTGAACTCCCATTCTGATGGCACCCATTCACTACAAAGGGTCCATTGGTGAGCAAGTGACATTTCTCCAAATCTGTTCCGATGAAGAAACAAACTAATCTACATCTTGGATGACCTGAGGGTGAGTAAATGTTTTTTTGCAAACTTTCATTTTTGGGTGAACTTTTTCTAAAAATGAGGGAATTAATTACACCATGGCCATTATATATAGCTGGTCATATGATGTTGCTAAAAAAAGAACATTATTTTGTGTATTTGGTGTAATGAAATGTGTTTATGTGGTTTAAGGTAAAGAAAAACACATTATTTTCCACATACTGTACATTATTGTTTCTCCTCTATGCCCCGCCTTTCTGAAACGCATCGATTTTTATAAAGCTCATCTTTCTGAAAAGCGAGGTGTGCTGTGATTGGCCAGCTATCCAGTGCGTTGTGATTGGCCGAACAAAGAGAAAGGAAAACTTGAAATCGCATCATATGACCCCTTTAACTAAAATGAGGTAACAAATTAGTTGGTCATGGTTCAATTAAAACAAGGGAACAAATTAAAATATAAAATACAAATATAAATGGTGGCCACAAATTGAGCTGTGGGAACAAATTCTTAATTCTAAATAATATCTACAGCATGTTTTCTTCTGCATGTCTCTGCACAACAGAGGAATAAATATGGAAAAGAATCTTTGAACCTGTTGATCAGCCTGTGGTTTTCTTCATTTCATGATCTTAAAATAGCTTTCCCTATGAATATACACACTACAAACATCATAATTCTAATGTGCTGTGTTCAAACTTATACTATAATGTTTATGTCTGTCAAAGCCCCACCATGCTCCACTTTTTGCTTTTCAGTGAATATTTGAGTCAGTGACATGCTCAAATATAGCTCTTCTGCATGTCTCTGCACAACAGATAAATCATGTATTCATAGAATATTTTCTGTTGGAATAAATATGGAAAAGAATCTTTGAACCTGTTGATCAGCCTGTGGTTTTCTTCATTTCATGATCTTAAAATAGCTTTCCCTATGAATATACACACTACAAACATCATAATTCTAATGTGCTGTGTTCAAACTTATACTATAATGTTTATGTCTGTCAAAGCCCCACCATGCTCCACTTTTTGCTTTTCAGTGAATATTTGAGTCAGTGACATGCTCAAATATAGCTCAGTCTAAGAATAGAACATGCAGTCAGACTATTCATAGCAGAGGTATAGCAAGTATCGTTGTTAAAGGGCTGTGCTATTGCTGCTATGGAAATAAGAGCCTTCTGTTCCAGTTTTTCTTCTATTTTCTCCCTCAGGCTTGACGTCAGTGCAGCCGTGAAGTGCGCAGCTCAACCCAGCAGCCGCCCAGGGTTCGACCATGCTTTAGTCATGTCTGTCTGCAGAGGAGCTTGTCAACGTTGGCTTTGTGCACGTACAAGAGCCTTGGGGTAGAAAACACTGTTTTCTCTCTGGCATTTACAATGAAGATACAAATATATCTGTCAGTTGCTAACTGATCCACCCCACCGAAACAATGGCCCCTGTTGATGACTTCATAAAGTGGGTGATTATTGCTCACTAACTTTTTTCTCATCACTGTTCTTGAATTGTGCCATTGTTTTTTTTAACCTCTCGTTCAGTAACTGAAATTTTTTTTGGCACAAGGAAACTGTAAACACTGCCACATGTGAGAACAAAGCTCCCTGTGAAAATACAGACATGCCTTTCAAATCCTTCCATACGGCATGATACATTCTCAAGAAAAGGCTGATACTCAGCCTGTGCAGGTGTAGAAGTCTCTGAGTCATCCGTATGACATTATTCACTTCATAAGGTCATTGAAGTCAGAGTGATCAAGCTATTTCCCCTCTTTTTTTGGTCTTCTGAAGAACAGCACAAGTGTGTGACTAATAAGATGTTTGTGCATGTTTTCATGTCAAGTCTATTAAGGCACTGATTGTTCTTTTTGAAAGAAATATTACTATATGAGTACGACGGCTATGTTCATACTGCAAGCCTTAGTGCTCAACTCTGATTTGTTTGGCTGTTTACATTATTTTTACATTTCAAACTTAACGCAAAAGAACTATAACAAAGACGGCACACAGTGCTCTGTAATATGGAAGTAAGCATGTCAGTATTTATAAAGTGATGTACCATGGAAGCCAGCGGATTTGTATGCAGGTGGTAAGAAGGACAAAGATGAGGATCAGGAGAAACAGAGCATAGTTTTCTCGCAAGTTTTGCTTGTATGGAGTTGTTACTGTAATACTTACATCTCAGTGTCCTTCCACTAACTACATGTCTTCAATATTAATCGAGTGACCAAAGAACTACAAGTATGTAAAATCTTAGGAGTGAATCCTGTCAGCTCAGAATTGTGATGAATGTCGATCTAGAGTGATGCAAAAGTCATATGTATTCTTACACGACTGTTCAGACTAAGGTAGCATTGAAAAACATCTGACTTGTATCTGATTTAACACCAAAGTGGCCCAAATCAGAATAAAAAAATCTGATTCCATATGGTTTGTGCTGTTCACAGTGTTATATTTGGAGCACTTTAGCCTAAGCCACTTATTTATTTATACACTTTTTTGGCTGAGGGGTAGTATTGGAATCAATCAGTGCAATAGAATTGCTAAGCAGTTTATGATCTTGTTGTGATTTGTCTGGCGGTAGTTGCTCTGTCATCCTTTTATATGCAGGAAGATATTAAAAAAGCAAGTGCAGAATGTCTATCTGCAGAATTGTGTCCATATGTACATTTTACACCTCTTTTGCAAATAAATCCATGTTTGAGAAACAGATAAGGAGCCTCTTACGTTTGTACACATTGTGCTGCCTTTTGGGGGGGAGGGGGGGTATCTTCTACAGCTATCTTCTTGGGAATAATATTTCTTTACCTTTAATCAGAACTGTCTGTTGTCACACATAACAATTTAAGTCCCCTTTTTCCTTATTGTAAGGCTTAAAATAACATATGATATGATATGATAATACTTGACTATAAGGAAGCAAGAATATATGTTTTTGTTATGAGCTCTGAACTGATCTCATGTCAATGCATGTGACAGGTTTTATAATGTCCAACAAGTTGCACTTTCTGTTTTTAAATCTGGCATAAAAACACAACAGGAACTGTTCATTTTAAACCATTAAGCATACAATTTATTTCATAAGAAAAAAGTAACCATTTGTAAATGTATAAATAACCAAATATATTATTTGTTGTGAATGACATCAGTGTCAGGCATAAATAAAAATGAAGACAAATTCAGTCCTTAAATAGCAGTCTCTTTTTAAGGCAGAGGTTCTTTTCCTCTGTAGACCCATCACAATATTGTCAGATCTGAGTCATGTGTTATTCATTCTCCACCCACGTGGATTGAAAGCAAAGTGCGGCCATACGCCACCGCCCAGATCCCCTAGCATCCTTCTGCATCCCTTAAGAGGTACAACACAGTCCACCGACCACCCTGGTGCTCCTCTGGTCCCTCCGAAGGGCGACGACACCGATCATGCAATATGAGGAACATGGACGAATGTCTCTAGTATCCTCTGACACTTAGAATTCCATAAACATGGAAGTGGAAGCTCCATAATGGACTATTAGACAGTCCCCTTGAAATGGATGAGTATGTCCTCATGACGGTTGAAGGACGATATCAATATTCCGGTTCTCTGCAGCACATTTCAGTGCACAACACCTCAGCGCTCTTGCAGGGCAATGGAGGGCACCCACTGGTTCCTGCAACGGCTTTCCTTGCAGTAACTCCCCACTTCATTCAGCTTGAGATGCTCGGCTTGTGGGTTCTATGAGAAGGAACGAAATATGATTAGTATTGCATATCTTTGACAATAGCTTGTTTGTTACTTTCCCAGTTTTTGTTAAGGGTGTGAATTATGGTGGGGGTGGGAGAGTGGGTGTCTTACAAGTAGCCTACAACAGTTCTTTTTTTATGAATAGTAGCCTATTAATACATTTCCAGTGAGGTTTAAAACATTTCAAAGTTAGTCCTTGAACATATTGCCATAATCTCGCGAATATAAACTTTAAGCAACTATACGCGTTTTGGAAACGTTAAGCGAAACTAATTTCGGACACAACATTGGCAAAACTGTCATTCTTCATTCATCTTTACATACCACAACAAAAACGCTTGTGTTTTGTTTAAAAAGTTCAAAGATAGTTAACGACGACAAAAGCTATATGAACAAGCTGCACCACCTCTCCCAAATGTTACACTGTACGTGTATTTGTAATATGCGTAATAATACTTACAGTTACAAGTATGCAGTGGAGGTCTCTTGGTTGATTGGCGTTGCTGTCAGTGGAGAGCGGCTCCCCGAGGACCTGTGCTAAACGCCTCATGCCGGAGACGCGCACGATGTTGATGTCGATGTCGCAGCAGAATGCTTGGATGAGCGTGAAGTGGATCTGAAGTGCAACATCATTCTCGTCCTCCTCGTCGGTCGCTAAAACGCAGAGGACCACGCTGTCTGGATCCCTGTAGAGGTTAATAAATGCGTTTAACTTCTGTTTTTACAATTTGGTCTAATGCATATCACCGAATTCTATTTAAGATTGAATAAAATACTTACACATTCATGAGCTGTGCAGACTCGTAGACTCCTACTGTCAGACAGTTTTGTCGCTGTGCAGCTACTAGCAGCTCCTCGAGAGCTTCACGCACAGTTTCCATTCTTTAAAGAGAAAAATGATCCGTTTTAACTTTTGAAACCCCTTCAAATTTAAAACAAATCTTTTTGATACTCCTTCGTTTCAAATGATAAAAAAAACAAGTCACTTACTTTCTGTCAGTGCTGTTGCATCCAACAACTTCTTCCAGAGTCATGTTTGTCCTTAAATTATATTATAATCCAGAAATCGAAATTTCCTCCAAATGATATAATTCCAGTGAATGGCGATCTTTGACAACAGCAGTAATCCACAGAGATGTCGAGTGGTTTCTCTCTCGCACTGCTCAGATACTTCTCTCTGCGATACTGTCTCGACTCGTGTTTGACTTGAAGCAGTGGGAGCCGGTGCTTTTAAGGCAGGAGTAGCGTATAGTGGGCGTGGTTGAAACTGCGGCCGAAACCTCATGCAAATTGGCCCCGGAGGTTTCTATGGAGTCTACTATTGTGCGAAGTATTGTGTCAAATGCAGTTGTCTTTGTGTAAGGAACGATCAAGGGGCTATTCTCCATAATGAAATCCTGCAGACTAATTTGTTAAAAATGAAAACTCATGAATATTGATTGATAATTGCTTGTAGATGAACAGTTTTTTTGCCAACTGAACCCCAGTGATAGTACACGAAGTACCCCCAGATTTTTAAATGTTGTTAACCTTTTAAAAGATAACAAATACATAATTATATTATAGGGGGAGAGTGGGGACTGTTGCAACACTTTTTTTTTTGCAATTCCTTCTATTTCTCAGAGACTGATTATATTGGAAATACGTGTCTTATTTTAATAGGCTACAGTAAAGTCAAATACACTACCATTGAGAAATTTTAACCAAACTATGTTACAGACTTTTCATTAAGACACTAAAGAATCATATCAACTTGTGGTAAATGGGCATCCTATGACCCCTTCAAGTGCACTTTTTTTTCACAAGGGGTGTTACAACAAAATAAAGATGAGCTGTGAATTGAAACACTGTGCGGAAGAACAATTTTTTCTTGAATAGACAGTCAAATGTTGCAACTGACCCCACAACAGGGGACGGTTGCAACAGTCCACGGGGGCAGTTGCAACATTCATTAAAATGTATATTGTATAATGTATAACATTCATTCTTAAATTTCATTTTGCGATTTCTTATACAGACTTTTCATTAAGACACTAAAGAATCATATCAACTTGTGGTAAATGGGCATCCTATGACCCCTTCAAGTGCACTTTTTTTTCACAAGGGGTGTTACAACAAAATAAAGATGAGCTGTGAATTGAAACACTGTGCGGAAGAACAATTTTTTCTTGAATAGACAGTCAAATGTTGCAACTGACCCCACAACAGGGGACGGTTGCAACAGTCCACGGGGGCAGTTGCAACATTCATTAAAATGTATATTGTATAATGTATAACATTCATTCTTAAATTTCATTTTGCGATTTCTTCATTTTATTAGTGCACAGACAGAGTCTTCAATAAGTTAAATTGGCTGTATAAAAACAAAGAATAGTGGCAAAAACAAGTAACAACCATGTTTTGGTTAATTATTACAATACATTTTAACTGCAAAATATTAATTTAATCAAAATCAAGACACTGAAATTTAATAATAGCCTACAATGTTAACTTCTGTGAAAATATCCTGAACTAGGGCCAGTTGCATAAACATAGCCACTGTTAAGACTGTCTTAAGAACTACTTTGACCAACTAGCAGTTAACCAGGTAATCAGTCTTACTTTTAAAAATTCTAATTAGACAAATCTACAGTTTTATGTAACTGACTTTATAAGTGTTTGTGTGTGTGTGTGTGCATGTGATGTATGTGTGTGACAAAGAGAGGGTGAGAGTGAAGAAAATTAGTCCACCTTAGACTCAAACTGATTTTTAACATATTTACTTGAAGGAGAGATACCCAACTATTGAAATGGATTCTTCCATAAAATTAAAATTTTGTGCCAAGCTTTTACATCAATGTTGTGGTAAGGGACAGCATGTTGGGACGGTTGCAACAACGTGTTGCAACTGTCCCTACACTGGCAGCCATGATAAAACTTGGTATATTAGCTTGACACAATATCTTTGGCACATGCTATGCCTATGAGAAGCTAAGAAAACACTGATTAAAATTATATGACTTTAAAATGCTTCATGCAAACGGCATGTATGACAAAAAAATCTGATCATAAAAAAATACTTTTTTACCCTGAAAATTCATTTTTGTTGATGGAATGGTCACATGGCTGATTTCTTTCAGGAAGGATGTGGGGTTAATTGAGCATGTGCAGTATGAATATCATCACTGTAGCTCATTCCTGATTGAAGAAATAAGCCATGTTGCAACTGTCCCCACTCTCCTGATGATAATATAGATGTTTATTTTTTTTTTTGCATGACTTTTTAAACATTTAATTAATTATTTAATTATTTTGTTATTTTTATGTTTGTTTGTTTTGTGCAAAATACGTTATATTTGCACATGAAATAATCAGTAAAAATACATCATAATATGAACTTATATATGTTAGACTGCTACATGCAAACACATACATTCAGATAAATTAAAAAAGGTTAATTAATGTAATAAAATATATGAAACATTACTTAACCGTCTGCATATATTGCGTAATTCATTTATGTAATTAATTGCCTGACTATTTTGAAAAGCATTTATCAGACAGTCATGAGCCCATGAGCCCGTTATACTGTCTTCTTTGTCCAGCGCTCCATCTGGTGGTGAGATCTGCACCTCCTCATGAGGCCCGAGCACGAGGACAGGAACATGTGCGGGCATGCCATTACGATGATCACGAAGGTACACATTCGGTGATTACATCAAAACTAATAACTACATTTAAAATGACACGAACTTCAGTGGTTTCGGTGATAATGGCCAGATATCATGAGCTTAAACTGTTAAGCGTTAATGTTATGTTAGATTGCGATAATGTCCCTTGTGTAAAAGAAGTGTGCTTAATTGTATTAAAAGTGTACTTCAAATCTTAAAAGTATACTTTTTAAAAAGTGCACTTGCAGATAATATAATTTAAATTAAAGGCCACTTAAGT
Source organism: Sinocyclocheilus grahami (assembly GCF_001515645.1). Classification (NCBI taxonomy): domain Eukaryota; kingdom Metazoa; phylum Chordata; class Actinopteri; order Cypriniformes; family Cyprinidae; genus Sinocyclocheilus; species Sinocyclocheilus grahami. The sequence continues at coordinate 4,710,722 of NW_015505200.1, read as the reverse complement.
GTACTTAAAGAGAGTACACTTTAATGACAATAGGTCTTAACATACTTAAGTGCACTTTATAAAAATGCACTTTATAATAATGTCTAATTAAGTATTACTTAAACATACATTTGACATAATTATGATTTTATTGTGTTTTAAATAAGTAGACTTATTTTGATATATTTATCAGTATACTAAAGCACATGTAAAATATTTGATTTTAATTTCAACTTAAGTGTGTTCTCCAAAATTACATTTGTTAATGTATTTTAAATGTATTTAGTCTATAATATATACCCAAATACACAAAATAAAAAAAGGGGTCATATGATGCGTTTTTAAGTTTTCCTTTCTCTTTGGAGTGTTACAAGCTCTTGGTGCATAGATAAGATCCCTGAAGTTGCAAAGACTAAAGTCTCGAAACCAAAGAGATATTCTTTATCAAAGTTAAGACTCAGCACAACCCAGATGTTCGAATTTGTGCAACGCATTTTATGGACGAGATTTTATGAACCTAGAAGAGTACAAGGCTGGCTGTGCACAAAGGCTATTTCTAAAAAAAAAGGGTCAATTCCGACTTTGCTATGACAATCTGGCGCTTCTGAATCAGCGACTGTAAGTATGTTTTGTTATTAATGATAGCATGTCAGCTGTCTTAACCGCGGCTTGTGTACTGCATCATCACTGTGTGTGTCACGCGATTCTGTTTCCCTTTCAGGCTTGAACTGATGGTAAAACTAACAACATTATTAACTGTCTTGATATTTATTTTGAAAGCTGACGCTCGCGATTATGGTAAGGGGCGTTACATTTCCGACGCATGCTTGTGGTGTTTGGCCAATCACAATGCACTGGGTCAGCTGGCCAATCAGAGCAGACTGCGCTTGTCAAAGGAGGGGGGCTTCATTGAAAACAACATGTTTGAGAGAAGTGGGGCATAGAGGACCTACAATAATGTACAGTATTTGAAAAAGAATGGGTTTTTTGAACATTAAAGCATGTCAACATATTCCGTTACACCAAATACACAAAATAATGATCTTTAAATAGCATCATATGACCCCTTTAACATTTAAAGGAAAATGCTACAAAAACGGCTTGATCTGAAAAGAGCTGTTTTTGACAGGGTAAAAAAGGTGTTTTTTACACTACCATTGAGAAATTTTAACCAAACTATGTTACAGACTTTTCAATAAGACCCTAAAGAATCATATCAGCTTGTGGTAAATGGGCATCCTATGACCCCTTTAAGTGCACTTTTTTTATTTGTATTAAATACAAAACAAAATAAAGATGAGCTGTGAATCGAAACACTGTGCGGAAGATTACTTGATTGTTAGAGGAACACCATTTTGCATGGTAATCAGCTCAATCATGGCTATCGTGATTACATCAGTTGAATAAGATTATAGTTTGACAAAGTTTGTACGACCATAAATCAACTGTTGACAATGTGTTTATCATCTTAATCCTTTATCAAGTGACATTAATAGCCATATGGCCTTGCAAACATATTGAGTTGGCTAATAGCTCTTCACCTCGCTCCATAGAATAATCAGAAAGTTAGTAGCCTATTGTAAAATGAAGCAATGAATAAGTCCGACGATTAAAATCTTGTAGGTCATTAACTTCTACATTTTGATATTTCTCAACTTTCCTCAATATTCACTTGATTAAAATATTTGAGAATTGTTTTGCCTACTTCTATTTCTTATGTTTTGTAATGAGCATCTGGCGTATAAATAAATAAATAAATGTAAGCATTTCAGTAGCCTAATTTTCTGAATTAGGAAGAATTACTCCATCACTGTTCTGCTACCCCAGACATCCATTGCCTTGGGGTCTCTTCCTTATAGGTTGTCTCATTAGTTCCTGAAGAAACGCCACTGACCCTGGTTACTCTTCATACATGCCCCCAATCATCTGTTCCTCCTTGCCAGATCAGTGTCAATATTGGACTTGACCCACAATCATCCAGATCATGCAGTCCTCCGGAGTTTGTCTGTCACATATCTTGAGTAATTTATCTATTCATTTAAGTAATTTTATTTAAAAATTATAATGACATTTTTTAAAAAGTTTTTAAATGAGTTACTTTGGTTATTTACTTTGGATATCAGCCCAAAGGGCCACACAGTTATTTAGGACTTTATTCGGAGGTTTGTCAACCCCTGATGGTACGTGAATGTATTACATTGATATAGGCTAATACTAAATATATAGAAGTTTCTTTAAAAAAGAACTAAGAAATTAAATAACACTTCAAATAACAGATCAGCATATAAATGTAAAAACAGAAACAACAAGATAAAGTTTCCTATAGTTGTCAAACTATGTGAATTTAACTAACAATTAAGTAGGCCTATTATATTATGTAAAATTAATTATGGTACTCATGAAAATTAGAGTAAAGTGTTACAGAAAGCTTTTGGGGGTTCCTGGGTTTTCTGAAATTTTGGGTGCGGTCCCTGAGTCTGTAAAAGGAAATTCCTGATGTATAACAGCGTACAAACATAGGCATAAGATAAGCAGACATATATACAGAATGCATGGTCACACCAAGTTAGAACACAAACTGCATCTGCATTATTAGGAATTTTGTTTTTTCCCCCTCACAAACTACTAGAGATATGGGAACATGGCCTTGTATGAGCTTAACATGTGTCACTGAGGGTTGTCATCATGAATTTTGTAGCAGGTGATGTTGAATCCATTTATAAAGAGCAGCTCTTCATCACACCATGAGACCACTGACCATCTTCTGCTGTGGGGACCAAGGAAACTTGTTTCAGCACCATGGTTAGCGGACGGATCGTTCTTATTGCTGCTGCTTCTGCCCTGTCTTTCATTCTCACAAGCTGTGATGACTCACTTGACGGTCGCTCTTTGGAGAGTGCCACAAAAACACAGGAGGAGAACAATTTGGTGAGTTATGCATTTTACCCTGTCTTTCATGAAGGAACATTGGAAAATAACCAATCATCTTGAATAATCTCAGGAAATGGATCTAAAATTGTAATTATTTTATAGATAGAGGCACTGCAAGAGGTTCTTGAGAAGTTAAAGAATAAACAACTGCCACAAACTGGAAAAAAGTTTAGCCTACTTCCTTCGGTAATGTTGCATTTCACACAAATGGAGAAAATTTACACTCTTTTTTCAACTCTACACTTATGTGGAAATTATTTTTGATCATAATTAAGTGACTGCATTCTCTGATAGGCTTTAAGTAAAATCATAAGTTCACTGCAACTTTTCACTTTGATTCACTTTGAATTGAATCATTTACAAAGAGTATGAAGTTGACAGCATGAGTATGTATATCGCGAAGATGTTAACATAATGCTGTAATGACTTTGCATAGATACTCAGATGTAGGCTACCCATGAAATCATGCACTGCAATATCTGTTCATGCACTGTTATTACACTGACCATTTCATTACTCACATGTGTTCTTTTTATCTAAAGTGTGATGCAGGTGAGCAGTGTGCAGTACGTAAAGGTGCAAGAGTTGGCAAGTTATGCGGCTGTCCACAAGGAACATCATGCCACTTTTTTATTTTGAAATGCCTATAAACAAAAGGATATCTGGGAGAAAAATCTACAATTTTCCCTGATGCTGTTAATTGCCTTTTGCTTCAGACATTGCAGTTCATTTTTTCTTATTAATGTTGTGTAAAATGAATGGAAATTCAAAATAAAGTCATGAACTACTGAATGGTTTATTTGTTTTGCTTATCTACAGTATGTACAGAACTTGAATGAGGATATATATCCCCTCACTCACAGATCAATATGATTATATAGGCTGTTAAATGCATTCCTTAAACACACACACACACACACACACACATTTCAGATTGCTGATAATAGTGATGCATGCAACGAGGCGGTCTGAATACCGACTTCGATTGGTCAGCTGCAGTTCCATTCAAATTATCCGCCTGTTCCTTCAATAATGCTTGCTTGTTTGTGTATTACATCATAAGAATAACTTTCCAACATGGCGTCGGGTCTAACAGCAGTGATGGAATCGGAGGACCTGACAGCCCATCCTGGATTCAGCAATGACAAATACTCAGTGTTGATTGTCATCGGTGCGCTCTATAGACCGCATATACTGGACTATATTGTGGTGGAGATTGAACGAGGTATTGCTTTCTTTTTTTCTTTTTCTTTTTTTTACATTTTGGATTTAGAATAATTAAATAATAACGTATCAATGCTTTTATAATATTACATCAGGGATTACAATTATCTCTCGTATTTGTATGTTGTAGAACAGGTTGCGAGCATTTAGTATATTTAATTTGTTTGATTTTAAGATTTACTGATTGCCTGGTAAATTGAGATGACTGAAGCACAATCACACAATATGTGACTTTACTGCGCCAGACAGTTTCTCTCGCGTTCAGCAATACATAATATATATATATAGTTTCCTGCACTGCAGTGTTATAGCATATCAGATCGTAAACATAAAAAATAGCTTTCTTGTGCATCAGCCTTTCCTGTATGCTTAACTACATTTGCTTTACATGTTCAGTATGTGAGCTATAAAAAAACTAATGTGTCGTTTCAGTCATTACGTGTTCTTCTTACCCAACAGTTTAGACTCGGATCTGCACGTTTACACCCACCTCAGCGATCGTTTTTTGCTTGCATGTAACTTTTAGTGGCCATCATTAGCCTGATGACACATTGGGGCGTGCGCTTGCGCGTGGGCTTACAATGATTTACAAAGATACATAACAGCTAGTGTATGCACTACTTGCTTTTATGCAAGCACTATATAGGATAAATCACTATACAGGATTTACCCTATTATACTATATAGACACGAATTGATAGGTGAAACAACAAACAGCCACCCACAAACAGTCTATAAACAAAGCATCAGGCTGTCTGAGTTCACATGAACAACGGTTAAAGTTACTCGTCGTCAGGCTACAGAAGAATACCATAATTCCTCCGTTCAGTTAGACCTAAGACATCGAGAGTCACGCAGACCTATAACAAGCCAGCCACAACACATAATTGCAAATAACATGCCTTACCTTAACACAGAATCGACCACAGAGTCCAACGTTTATATTTTTTCTACGAATCTTTGAGTTAACATGTACTAAACATGAGTGGAATTATGCACCGCAGCGCCCCCACACCTTGATGCTCATGACAAGAATTGTATGTATAGCCTAGTTATCTTTATTGAAGTTAATTAGGTTTAAATCGGCGTCATGCATGAATAAATTCTATTTTTGCAATTTTACACATAATAATCCACGATGATCACATTACACAAAACTGAAATTGCACGTCAAAATAACACATTGTCAATATTTTTTGAGACCCCCCAAAATTTCACAAATCACGTTTTCAGGGGAGCCCATGTCTTATTAAGGGGAGCCGAGCTCCCCCTAGCTCCCCCGTAGTTCGCACCCTGGGGGCGTGTTAGAACAAGCCATTTTAGGTAGGCGTGGCTGACTTTTAGCTTTTATAAAGAATACCTCTTTGGATTTGAGACTTTAGTCTTTGCAACTTTACAGATCTTCTTTATGCACCAAGAGCTTGTAACACTCCAAAAAGAAAGGAAAACTTGAAATCGCATCATTTGACCCCTTTAATCTAGTTGCTGTGTTTTTGATCACTGGTGTCTAGCTGGTCTAAGCTAGCCAAATAATAATCATCTTAGACCAGCTAAAAACCAGCTACATGCTACAAAACACAGCTTTAAGATGGATTTTCCAGCAAGACAGTCTTCCACATTTCAATAACAGTAACAGAAAAGTGATCTTTTGGTACCATTTTAATGTGACTATAGAAGGCTTCAACGACATGTCAAATATTGACAGATGTGTGGGCAATCAAAGAGCCTGTCTCCATGGTAGTGATCAGACAAAAATGGAAATTTGTCTACAAAGAAAGATGATTAACAGTTCACAGTAAAATTAAATGAAAGCAAATATGGAGGAATAAAACCCTTTCATTTAGGTTTTGCCTCACACAGGAGTAATTTGTCAGGTTTTAAATGTACTTATTAATATTACAATATTGCAATATTACTTTAGTTTATTGTTAGTCCACCTGTTCCTTCCTATCCATTTCAGGAAATGTACCTGATTTTTCTGCTATTTATGCCAACACTGTTAGATGTTTTCTTATTTCAGTCCTAGCAGTGATGAGTCGGCTTCTCTTTTTTTTGGTCATAAGAGATGAGAACATGCTGTTCAGAGGCTTTTGAATTTTATGAGTACAGAAGACCAGTGCCACAAAACGAGGATTTTTTTGAGGGCCAGTCAGCCAGCCATCTCATTTGTCTCTGAAAGCCACATTGTGTCTCACATGATGTTTCAGTTACATGCTGACTGCAGTGCTTTTGCTCTGGGGGGTTTAGCCTGCTTTCTCCTAAATCAACATTTATTGTTTTTATAATAAACCCAGTACAGTAAGTTAAAAAAAATACATTAGCACATGTTTTAATATACTGAGTTTGGATTTTATATTAAATTTTACATATATTTGCATCACTTTAACACAGGTATTCGTGCATGGGATGTGGACCTGACAGTGTGTAATTTGGATGAGCAACTAAAGCTTTTCGTTTCTCACCATTCTTCTTATCAGCCCAAAGACATAAGAGGTAAGGGTTGCCTTCTTTTGGGTTGGCAGTGAAAGATGTGAACTTCAAGTACAGTAGGCTACACTTTTAAAGAACACTGGGCAATCTTTTGGTGCCCATTTGGAGCACATGATGTATGTGTGGGATGCGAACATATGAATTAACAAAGAAGCAACCCCAGCACAGCTCCATATACAGTATCAGACATGCACAACATTATTCTAGTAAATAATGGAATATGGTCATATTAAGCCAATATGTCAATTTCTAGACATCTGAGAATGACAACTGGCATATTCCTATATTAAAAGAATTATGGGTCATGCAAACACAAGAATAGCAGAAAACGAACATTAATGGATTACATTATTCAGAATATGCTGATTACCATAAATACAGGGAAACTCCAGTATCCACTGAGCATGTAAATCTGTTTTGAAATAAAGTCTTAATATGGACTTTTATCAAAAAAATGTTTATGTAAATCTGTTCCTTGCTTAGTTTACATGTAGAAACTCAAACATCTGTTAATTACAGCCACTCTGATGTAAAAATGCAGAAGTATGTTCTCTTTGCTTTACTGGGTCATAATCATTAATTTATTATAATTTTAATATTTACAGTGGGTATAGAAAAGAATCACCCCCCTTCAAAATAATCGCGTTTTGTTGCTTTGCATCCTGAAATGAAATGAGTTTTTGTTTTAGCCAGCTGTATTTACTCAGTGCAACTTATAGCATCCAAGTGAAAGATATAACACCAACATGTCAGAAAAAAAACAGAATCACTGAGTTGGAAAAAGAATCACCCCCTCCTAAAAATGAATTGTAAACTCAATCAGGTGTAGCTAATCACCTTCTCAATGGCACACAAATCCATTTAACTTTCAACTATGATCAGCTGTGGTCATTTTGATTAGCTCAGCATGAAAAGAGCTTTCCTGGAGCATTTAAGTCTTTGGTAGTGCAACTGAAGCAAACAATCAACTATGGGCACCCATCAAAAGATCTCTGGGATAAAGTACTGCACTGGCACAAGTCAGGAGATGGATACAAAAAAATTAAAAGGATTTATCAATGCCTACACTCTTAAAAATAAAGGTGCTTCACGATGCCATAGAAGAACCTTTTGGTCTAAGTGGTTCCATAAAGAACCTTTAACATCTGAAGAACCTTTCTGTTTGACAAAAGGTTCTTTGTGGCGAAAGAAGGGGTTTCAGATTACAAAAAGGTAAGAAAGAGATGGTTCTTTAAAGAACCTTTGACTGAATGGTTCTTTGTGGAACCAAAAATGGTTCTTCTATGGCATCACTTGAAGAACCTTTTGAAGCACCTTTATTTTTAAGAGTGTAGAAGCACAGTGAAGTCTATTATTAAGAAGTGGAAGGTATTTGGTACAACACAGACAGTCCCTGGATCAGGATGTCACTCCAAATTGGATGAAAGAGCGAGGAGGAAACTGGTCAGAGAGGCGACCAAGAGGCCTACAGCAACTCTGAAGCAGTTGCAGGAATTTATGACAAAGAGTGGTCCTGGTGTATATGTGACAACAATACCACAAATTCTTCACAAATGTGGCTTGTTTGGGAGGGTTGCAAGAAAAAAGCCACTCAAGAAATGCCACATGCAGTCATGACTGAGCTTTGTCAAAAAGCACCTTGAAGATTCTGAGGCAGATAAGACTAAAATGTAATTGTTTGGCCCCAACACCAAACAATATGTCTGGCAGAAATCCAGTACAGCTCACCATCCAAACAACAGCATTCCTACTGTAAAGCATGGAGGTGGTAACATCCTGTTATGGGGGACTGTTTCTCTGCAGCAGGGACTGGAGCACTTGTTGTCATCAGGATAGGTGGGTAAGATAAAATGGATGGGGAAAATCTGCTGCCCTCTGCCAGAAAGTTGTTAATGGGAAGAAGGTTTACGTTCCAACACGACAATGACCCAAAGCTCACAGCAAAACTGACCACACAGTGGTTGAAAGAGAAAAAGGTGAATGTCCTTGCATGGCCTAGTCAGAGCCCAGACTTAAACCCCATTTAAATCTGTGGAATGACTTGAAGACGGCAGTCCACAAACAGTTAGGGGGGATTCTTTTCTGTACCCTCTGTATATTGTGTAATGAGAACTGTCTAAACCGCACACAGTAAAAGTTGTAGGTTGGCTAATCTGCTATTTCAGTAGACGCAGCAGAAAGACGGGAAGGAAGTACTTTCTACAAATTGTTCAGACTTTGGCTGCTGTTAGAAAAACAGCAGTGGAATATTCTGTTGCAGTTGCGGTTTGCTTTGACTTAACTTATTGTGCCGTCCTTTGTAAGATTAGTACATTAGAAATGCATCAATGTATGCTCTTAAGAAATCCGCATATGCATGGCACATTTGTGTACTTATTCTGATTAATTCCCTTTTTAAATTTGTCTGTCTCCCAACAATCCCATCATAGGTCAGAAGACATTTCATTTCAGTTCAGATGTACTGGACATTAAGGTTGTAGTAACTCCATCTGAAGGGTTTCTCTACTCTGAGGTGTGTGACTGAAAGGCATCTCCTTCTCTTCCTCAATTCCATTTGTTTGTATTACATGACAATCAATAAATGACAAGGGTCAAATTACATTGCATGTTAAGGCTAAAATTATACAGTGCCTTGGCAATATTAGACACCATAGCCAATTAAAATCTTTATATATAAAATAATAATATTTTAAGATGAATGATTGATTAATCTCTCTTTTATTTTGACAAAACATTCGTAACAAATATATAGATATACATAAATATAAAGTATGTGTGGGTGTTTGTGTGTACTGTATGTATATGTTATCTGCACATTTGATGTTTTCATACACTTTCAAGTCATTTAGTCTCCATTTTGTAATACTTTGTAGAGGCACATTTTACAGTAATGACAGATTGAAATTTAATTGAAATGTAATATGCATATAATTTTTTTAATAGTTAATTTAAATATTTTTGAAATTTATAAATATTTTTGTAATTCAGGTCCACAGCTTGATATCATCCATACCTCGACACAAACTGCTGGTGCTCACCGGACAGTCTCTTGAGGACTCTGGGGATCTGGTCCTGCACACGGGGCAGTTCACTCCAAATGATTTCACCCAGATCTTTTCAGATGAAGAGGTTTGTCGTCCTGTAAATGTGTATGCCAATGTTTTAAATGTCCTTTTAACTGTTATCACATAAGCTATGGAAAAACTATCCATTTTTGTATATAATATGACTTTTCTGAGCATTACAAATTATTCTGTTGTGCAGTAATATAATAGCTGTTTTCACATATATTTGAATTCATGCCTTGTTTTCTGTACATATCCAACAGATTCAAGCTCTGTTAAATTCAGTTAGCATACATGGCAAAGCAAACCTTACATTAAGCTGCCCTAAAACTGGAAAATGGAAAAACTCTGTGCTAGGGAAGCACAACATACACAACATTATTGACATTAAGGTGAATCCTCTAATGGTACTACCCAAAATGGGGGGCCTTCAGGAGTTCACGGACCACCTTTTTGAGTCCTTGGAGCCACAGTCTCCATTTGACCTCTTAGAGCCTCCTGGCACAGTGGGATTTCTCAAGCTATGCCATCCATGCTGTTATGTCTTTCCAGGAGGGAGAGGCGACTGTGCTTTTTTTGCTGTCAATGGCTTCAATGTTTTGGTCAATGGTGGAGCAGATCCACGCTCTTGCTTCTGGAAGCTCGTCAGGCATTTGGACCGTGTTGACTCAGTGTTGCTTACACATGTTGGAACAGACAACCTGCCGGGATTTAACAGCCTGTTGGAGAGGAAGGTCGCAGAGCTTGAGGAAAATAAAACTGACTCACAGGAAAAGGAGCAATGGGTGAAGAATCTAATCTCTCCAGAGCTTGGTGTGGTTTTCCTCAATGCCCCAAATAGAAAAAAACTTCAGGGTGATCCTAATGTACTACGAAGCAGTGATCTAGCAGCACTTATTTTACAGCATTTGGAAAAACTAAAGATCTCACCAGAACCACTTTTACGCAATTCAAGTGGCACCATAGAACCAGTAATTTTGTTCCAGAAAATGGGAGTGGGATGTCTTGAAATTTACATCCTAAATCCAGTCAAATGTAGCAAAGAAGTAGAGTCTTTCATGAATAGCTGGCCAGATAATAGTTCCAAATCCAAGAGTTTAGATGGCCACCTAACCTCTTTGGTCTCTATATGTGCTTTGCTTGTTTGGCATCCTGCTAACCCAGTGGAGAAAATCATCAGAGTTCTCTTCCCTGGCTCTACACCACAAGGAAAGATAATGGATGGTCTAGAGAGACTGAAGCATCTAGAGTTTCTTAAGCGGCCTGTAGTGTGCTCCAAAGATTTTGAAACATCTAAATCAGAAAAGAATCCAATAGTTGCAGAGAGTCAGGATAGTCCCAAATCTGGTAAAAATGAATCCAGACCAAGCAATGGTGCTTCAAAGGACCGAGTTCTTCGTGGAGATCTAGAACTAAAAGACAAAACCAAAGGCATAAATGGGAATGATCCAAAAAGTGAAGAAAAGTTGAAATCTGTAGAAAGCAATGTGAAACATAAACCCTCAAGACTAGTTACAAGAAAGGAGTCTTTTAAGGACATGAGCAATGAAAAAACAAACATATCAGACTCAAAGAAACAAGAAAATGGACAGAGAAAAATATTAGGTAGCAAGGATTCTTCGATGAGAAGACCAAAGCTAGATAGCAAAACCGAAGAGAGAAAGTCTCTTGGGAAAGACATCAAGAAAACCTCCTCTGGATTACTGAACTCAAATAAGCCTGGTAATGTAAAAAATGAAGCAAAATTGAACAAAGAGGCTGAAGACAAAGCAAAAACATTTAAATCTAACAAGGAGCAGCAAAATCAGAAGTTGTCACCCGACTCCGAAGATGTAAATCACTCCATAATGTCTTCACCAGAAGATATGACAGCAGCATTTCTGGAAATGGATCAAGAGCAACATGAATTACTTGTGAAGAGGCAAACTGTTGACTCTGGGAACCTGAAAAATGTCTCGACGGGTAGTGTGCAGTCTCGGTGTAGCAGCATAGCAAACCCTAGCAAGGCTGCAGCATCTCCAAGACCCTCTGTCAAAATAAAAAATGAGTGCTGTGTGAATCTAGACCTCACTCCAACTGAATATACTTTGCTCGATGGGGATTTGAAAGATAATATTTCAACAATTGGGGATGAGGAAGTTTGTGTCAGTCCTGATGAAAAGACGTTAGAGCTAACATCTCCTAGATCAGGTCCAAATAGTGCTGGTCATACTCCTTATCAGTTGTCACCTGAAGAGACCTGGGCCTCAAAGGATCATAGTAGTTTTGGGGTTAAGATGTGTCTTTGTTCAGAGAGCCAGCAAATGGGATTATCCAAGTTTTCAGAGTCTGGATGCCCTAAAAGTAACCAAGAGAGCATCTCAACTTCCTCCAAAGAGAAGCATTCTAGCTTCCTGTCTCTTAGCTCTTTCAAGGATATAATGCCTGATATATCTCCCACTGTTACCACCACTCACTCAATGCCTGCAGAAGTAAGTTCACCGCAGTCCACTGAGGTTGATGATTCATTGTCAATGTCTTTTGAACAAGTGCTGCCAATGGTGAGCGAGTCCACCAACGAAGACGAAACATCCTATTCCAATGGACACCGTGTCAATTCTGATTTTAAAGTAGAGATGTCTTTGTCTTTAAAGAAGCCTCACACCCAGAGGGGACCTCACGATGGCCCAGAAGGGTGCCCATCTGGACCTCAGAGTCTATTGCTTGATACTACCCATGATGTTGACCTCTGCTTGGTCTCTCCATGTGAGTTTAAACATTTCAAACCGGTTGTTGATCAAGAGGATCCACTCTCACTGGGTTTTAATAACACCAGCCCATTGAACATTTCTGATGATAGTGACCACTCCCAAGATGCAGCTAAGTCCCTTCCACTTTCATGTTCAGGTAACAAGGCCATCCATCCAGTTCAGGAGACCCCTCTCACTTCTAGCAGTGACTATTTCCCAATGGCAACAGACTCAGATGTACATCCGGGTGTAGAGGATTGCCCATCCATTACAGCGGACGGACTTCTGGATTCTGATGAAGAAGTTGGAGTCCACCTGCAGAACCTAAACGATGGTTTGAATTCTTACAGAGGAAATTATTCTTTGCCAAAGGATCCCCCACCCGCACCTGTGAAAGACTTACCTCCACTTCCACCTCAGCCTGGTGCCTGTATGCCTGATCGTGTTAGTGGTGTAAAACTTGGTGCAACAAAAGGCAGAAAAGCAGCAGGAGTTACGCAGAGGTTAACATATTCTAGTGTTTCAACGCAAGGCACCAAAACCAGAGCTGGAAGTCAGGTCACTTCTGTTAGTGGCTCGAGAAGCAGCTCAGCAGGAGACATAATGGCTAGTCGTAGCACAGGCTCCACTTCTAAAAGATCCACAACAGCAGGTTTGAACTGATTTTACATTGGTTTTTATTTATTGAGGAAGACAACGACGAGGGCGATCAACGGCACAAAACATGCCTAACAGCGCGAGAGAGACTGCCTGAATGACTAAGCGTGTCCTCAATCAGGTTAAGTCATATTCATAAAAAAATTGTTTGCGATGTCCTAAGAGTAATATTGTGGTAATATCCTAATATCGTTAAAAATTTTAAGGGTAGTGTACTCCCCCATGGCTTGCATCAGCACTGGTCAATGCATTGATTTCTATAAAGTGAAGCATCAGCTTCAGCTTTTCCACCTGTTGTTTATCCCAGTGTTTACCCCTCATGTCACTAGCTCCCCCCCTGCGCCATAGCTCGTGACCGGAAGAGAAGATGAGTCGTTTTGAGGGGGAGGGGAGGTTAACGTTTTTGATTAAAGATTACGAGGGCACATGAATAAAAAAAAATAAATGAAGTGCACTGATAAATTATTTATAATAAACACTACAGTATTCCATTAAAAAATAAGAATTTTACATTTTGATTTCATGCCGACTTTAAATACTGACAACTTTAACATAGCCAGAGTTCAAATCTAATTGCACTGTCACGTTCTAACTGTGCATGAAGACCATTACAAATAGTTATTCAGACAGACAAACAAATTACACAAAATATCAGTGCCCATGGAGGCTAGATTAAGGATGTCACAGATATTTCTATTTCAATTGTCCATACAGATCAGATCACAAAACATGATTACAAAGAGACATATTTTATACTTTGAGATTTACTTTGTTTTGGGTTGCTCTTAAAGGATTTTATTTAAGCCATTTCCCAGTAGTGATGGGAAGTTCGGATCATTTTACCGACTCGGACCTTTGAGTCTCGTTCAGCAAAATGAACGAATCTTTTTTCGAGTCATTTCGTTCATTTTAGCAAAATACAATTAAAATGTTACGTGTTACTTCCCTAACACATCTACTAACGCAAACGTTGATCACACTATTATTACAAACAATACAAAACTGCAATAAGAAACAGAAAAGATTAATTAATTGTTTACCTGGGTCTTCAGTCTATGATTAGCTCACCTCACCTCTTATCTGACAAGTCTTCGGGTTTTCCGAGTCGTTTGTTCATCACGTGACAGCCCCATAAACTTAACCAATGCAGTCTGAGCCGGAAAGAGAATTGATTAGTTCATCTCTCGAGTCTTCGGGTTTTTCGAGTAGATCGTTCATCACGTGACAGTCCCATACGCTTTAACCAATGCAGTCTGACCTGGAAAGAGACATGATTAGTTCATCCATCGAGTCTTCGGGTTTTTCGAGTCGTTCATTCATCACGTGACAGACCCTTAAGCTTACCCTATGCAGTCTGAGCCGGAAAAAGAATTGATTAGTTATTTTTTTTATTGAAGATATAACATTCACAGGGATACAGTCATAGCAATAAAATACACACACCCAGAATACAAGACAATAAATACATAAAGAATAATAAAAATGAAATATAAACAACAAAAACAAATAAATAAAAAGTTAAACATCTTTTAAAAAAAATTAATAAATCATAAATAAATTAAAATAAAAAATAACTTAAATGGAAAATTACACATAAAATGTCAACTTCAAAGAATACACAGGAGGTAACCCTTACATCAAAGTCAATATTTTTTTCCATCAATACAGTAGTTTTAGCAGCTTTCTTATTAAGTGATGAGCAGAGAGATTAAGAAAATAATTTAAAATCAATACAAAAAATCCTAAAATTGGGCATTCAATCAGTAAGTAACTTTACATTTGTGAAGATGAAATAGGCCAAAAAGAGTTAACAGTTTTAAGATATCATCCAGCTCCTTTGATCCTGATTCCCAAATTAAAAATAGTGCATTAATTACCTCAAAACTAAAAAGTTTGTTGTAAGCTGAGAAAACAAGCCAAGATATTTCTTTCCAAAAATCCTTTGCATACTCA
>NW_015505200.1:4685538-4695110 GCF_001515645.1 Sinocyclocheilus grahami | reverse complement strand
GAAAAACCCGAAGACTCGAGCGATGAACTAATCAATTCGATTTCTGGCTCAGACTGCATTGGTTAAGTGTATGGGGCTGTCACGTGATGAACAAATGACTCGAAAAACCCGAAGACTCGAGCGATGAACTAATCAATTCTCTTTCCGGCTCAGACTGCATTGGTTAAGTGTATGGGGCTGTCACGTGATGAACAAATGACTCGAAAAACCCGAAGACTCGAGCGATGAACTAATCAATTCGATTTCTGGCTCAGACTGCATTGGTTAAGTGTATGAGGCTGTCACGTGATGAACAAATGACTCGGAAAAACCCGAAGACTCAAAGCAGGTGAACTATTTGACTAATTCCAGTACAGAACCTATAGGATGTTGCGCATGCGCGACTGAACGAATCACTCCCCGAGATGACTCGTTCTTCCCGAGTCACATTAAAGATTTGTTCAAAATGAACGAATCGTTCAAGAACGACCCAACACTATTTCCCAGTCACTTTGACTGTTTGGTGGCCAGCAGCTTCACACTATGTCACACAAATATTGTATGAATGAATGCACTGCACTATAATAGAATAGCACTATGAAATCTGTAGAAATAGGATGGCATGTAACTGATATTTTAGTTCATTCCATTTGGAAATGTAATAAGTGGTAGAAGTGCCAACTCCTTGACACCAGGTACAGTAACTTGTAACTGCAGTACAGAGGCTCTGATATCTACCATATGGCTACTGTGTTTCTGTTAAATACTGACTGCTGTAGGGCATAATGGCCTTTATTCATTTATTTTTTTTAGATGCATTTCCTTAATTCAGCACTGTAAAGAGAATGTCTGGTAAGTTTGTGGGGCGCAAAAGAATTTTGAATCTACAAATTGCACTCACATAGAGGAAAGTATGTATACATATATGTAATATGAATTATATGAATTAAAACATTAAAATGTCATTGTAAATACTGTGCAGATTCTTTGCCAATATGATAAATTAAAACAATCCCACAATGCACTGAGACATGATTACTGAAAAAAAATCAACCAATACGGTGGATAGAGTTGACAGAAATAATCTAAATATATAAATATATTTAATTCAGTACTGAAAATTATCAATAAAAATAGTTCAAGCTAATTAAACTGGACTGTTTTACCAATGTTCTATTTAAGTTCAGATGATGAAATGAAGATTAGTAGAATGAGGCCCAAAACATTTAAGAAAATGTTCTTGTTTTACTCATTTTGACAGTTTTTTGACTATAAATTGACAGTATTTATAGTATTTTTTTAAATTTATTGTCTCAAAATTATTCATATTTTTAAATATTTTATATAAAATGGGAACATTATAGGCCTATGTAAAATTCACTTTAAAGAAGATTTTTTAGTGAAAGTGAAGTGATGTGTGGCCAAGTTGGGTGACAGAATTTGTGCTCTGCATTTAACCCATCCAAGTGCACACACACCGTGAACACACCCGGAGCATTGGGTAGCCATTTTTTGCTGCTTTGCCCAGGGAGCAGTTGGGGGTTTGGTGCCTTGCTCAAGGGTCTCACCTCAGTTGTGGTATTGAGGGTGGAAGAGAGCGCTGGTTATTCACTCCCCCCCACTGACAATTCCTGCCGGACCTGAAACTCGAACCTGCAACCTTCAAGTTACAAGTCTGACTCTCTAACCATTAGACCACTACTGCACCAATTTTATTATTATTATTATTATTAATTATTATTATTCATAAAGAAAATTCATAGATATTGTCCTATGCTTCAGTGGAAGATTTCTGACACCTGTTGAAAAACACTTTAAAGGGGACATCGGGTGAAATTATCACTTCTTTTTTTTTGCATTTAGTTAGGTTTCTGGCATGTCTGCCAGTTCAGAAAAGCTGAAATGAAAACACGCAGCCAGTTCGTTATGGGCTGCACGAGTCTGAAACGGTATCATCCAGTGGCCTGTTTGAGTTTGCAGCTGGTTTCTGTGTAGATAGCTAGCTATTTGAATAAAACCACCTCTGAGCCATATACAGAGTGTCGACCTGACCAACGGAAGAAAGGGGTGGGGTGAGCAGTAGCTCGTTATCAAGAGACAAGCACTGATACGGGTCGCTGTGAACAGAGGTGCTTTTGGCAAGGTGAAGAGGGTGTTGTTTTACATGACAATTGAGGAATTTTAACCTAAAATATATTACAGACATTTCATGAAGACCCTAAACAATCATACCAACTTGTGAAAAATGGAAAAAGAGCACGCGCAAGCGTCGTGGTATTCTCGATAATGGCGTTAGATGGTAACTCCGGGGAGAAGAATTGTTGAATTAACTCGTTGCTTTTGTTTTTTTGCACACAAAAAGAATTATCATAGCTTCATAAAATTACGGTTGAGCCACTGATGTCAAATGGACTATTTTGTCGATGTTCTTGGTAACTTTCTGGGCCTTGAACATGGTAGTTACCTTGCTGTCTATGGAGGGTCAGAAAGCTCTCGGATTTCATCAAAAATATCTTAATTTGTGTTTTTCGAAAATGAACGAAGGTCTTATGGGTGGGTTTCGAACGACATGAGGGTGAGTAATTAATGACAGAATTTTGGGAGTGAAATATGCTTTTAAAAATGAAAATGACACGATATTTCCACTATAACCAGTAGATGGCTGCAGAGGATCATTTGCTCAGTTGCCGTTTCCACTCCCTAACGTAGTTCTTGAGACATTATGAAATCACTATTATAACATTTAAAAACCACTAAACACATTAAAAATGTCAAACATTTACAAAGTTCAGCACTTTTTTTGTACTGAGTAGGTAGCAACTCATCGGACCTACATGGTATCTAGACTGAACTGAAGTTTAAACATTTTTTAACAGGTCAGGTGAGTCCATAACTGAGTTGACCAATGAGATCGATTGCAGGGCGGGGTTTGAGCCTATTTGGTTTGTGGAAAAAGTCACTATTCAAGCAAGGGTCACGCTAAAACATTTGGGAACTGGGATACAACAAAGTGTCAGACGCACTGTGTGACTGTGGATATTAAAGGGGTCATATGATGTTGCTAAAAAGAACATTATTTTGTGTATTTGGTGTAATGAAATGTGTTTATGCGTTTTAAGGTTCAAAAAACACATTATTTTCCACATACTGTACATTATTGTTTCTCCTCTATGCCCCGCTTTTCTGAAACGTCGATTTTTACAAAGCTCATCGGTCTGAAAAGCAAGATGTGCTGTGATTGGCCAGCTATCCAGTGCGTTATGATTGGCCGAATACCTCAAGCGTGTGACGGAAATGTTACGCCCCTATCATACTGTGATGATGCCCTGTCAGGCCGAAGCGATGATTCAAAAACATGAAAACCCATTATAAACGAGGCATTCGTTGCATCCAGTGGGGACATAATTATGGATTATAATGACTTATACTGTCTTTTTACGCGTTGCGTTGCATCGTGCCGCGTAAACATAAAACCATGTCTGCATTTGTGATCGGAGAAATGACAAACAACAAGCCCTACTCTACACTGCCCAAAAAACTTGCTTTAAATATAAAAAAATATAAAATATAAAAACTCTTTAAATATAGCATGAGAGTGAGCGGCGGCAGCCTAGATTGAGCAGAGGAGTCCAGCCCGGGGTTGTCACATGTGACGGGCTAGATTGAGGAACGGCCGGAGGGCTAGAGTGAGCAGAGGCGGCGGATTCGACGAAGGAGCGTTCGGAGGGCTTGCAGAAATCACATGTGACGACCCCGGGCTGGATTCCGCTTCATCCACGGTGAAAGCCGATCCGGTGATCCACAGCGCAAAGTTGTTGTATTTCCTCAGCGACCAGCATGGATCAGCTCCAGGCATGATGAAGCAGATATCGTCCTCTTTTGGAAGGACAAACAAAGTAGTTTCGCTTTCACAAGGAAACACACAGCGCCTTCACGACATGTTGGCAGCGGCGGCAACAATACTACAGTGAGAGTAAAAGTTACGCCTTCTTTCTTTGCGTGAACATTTGGGCGGCGTTATGCAAATCTTCCCACATCGTGACGTAGACATGTGGGGGCGTGTTAGACCCAGCCGTTTTAGGTAAATTCGATTTCTGGCTCAGACTGCATTGGTTAAGTGTATGGGGCTGTCACGTGATGAACAAATGACTCGGAAAAACCCGAAGACTCGAGCGATGAACTAATCAATTCTCTTTCCGGCTCAGACTGCATTGGTTAAGTGTATGGGGCTGTCACGTGATGAACAAATGACTCGAAAAACCCGAAGACTCGAGCGATGAACTAATCAATTCGATTTCTGGCTCAGACTGCATTGGTTAAGTGTATGGGGCTGTCACGTGATGAACAAATGACTCGGAAAAACCCGAAGACTCGAGCGATGAACTAATCAATTCTCTTTCCGGCTCAGACTGCATTGGTTAAGTGTATGGGGCTGTCACGTGATGAACAAATGACTCGAAAAACCCGAAGACTCGAGCGATGAACTAATCAATTCGATTTCTGGCTCAGACTGCATTGGTTAAGTGTATGGGGCTGTCACGTGATGAACAAATGACTCGAAAAACCCGAAGAC
This sequence comes from Sinocyclocheilus grahami, assembly GCF_001515645.1. NCBI lineage: Eukaryota > Metazoa > Chordata > Actinopteri > Cypriniformes > Cyprinidae > Sinocyclocheilus > Sinocyclocheilus grahami. The sequence goes on along the minus strand of NW_015505200.1, from coordinate 4,690,558 downwards.
TCGAGCGATGAACTAATCAATTCTCTTTCCGGCTCAGACTGCATTGGTTAAGTGTATGGGGCTGTCACGTGATGAACAAATGACTCGAAAAACCCGAAGACTCGAGCGATGAACTAATCAATTCGATTTCTGGCTCAGACTGCATTGGTTAAGTGTATGAGGCTGTCACGTGATGAACAAATGACTCGGAAAAACCCGAAGACTCAAAGCAGGTGAACTATTTGACTAATTCCAGTACAGAACCTATAGGATGTTGCGCATGCGCGACTGAACGAATCACTCCCCGAGATGACTCGTTCTTCCCGAGTCACATTAAAGATTTGTTCAAAATGAACGAATCGTTCAAGAACGACCCAACACTATTTCCCAGTCACTTTGACTGTTTGGTGGCCAGCAGCTTCACACTATGTCACACAAATATTGTATGAATGAATGCACTGCACTATAATAGAATAGCACTATGAAATCTGTAGAAATAGGATGGCATGTAACTGATATTTTAGTTCATTCCATTTGGAAATGTAATAAGTGGTAGAAGTGCCAACTCCTTGACACCAGGTACAGTAACTTGTAACTGCAGTACAGAGGCTCTGATATCTACCATATGGCTACTGTGTTTCTGTTAAATACTGACTGCTGTAGGGCATAATGGCCTTTATTCATTTATTTTTTTTAGATGCATTTCCTTAATTCAGCACTGTAAAGAGAATGTCTGGTAAGTTTGTGGGGCGCAAAAGAATTTTGAATCTACAAATTGCACTCACATAGAGGAAAGTATGTATACATATATGTAATATGAATTATATGAATTAAAACATTAAAATGTCATTGTAAATACTGTGCAGATTCTTTGCCAATATGATAAATTAAAACAATCCCACAATGCACTGAGACATGATTACTGAAAAAAAATCAACCAATACGGTGGATAGAGTTGACAGAAATAATCTAAATATATAAATATATTTAATTCAGTACTGAAAATTATCAATAAAAATAGTTCAAGCTAATTAAACTGGACTGTTTTACCAATGTTCTATTTAAGTTCAGATGATGAAATGAAGATTAAAGAAATGAGGCCCAAAACATTTAAGAAAATGTTCTTGTTTTACTCATTTTGACAGTTTTTTGACTATAAATTGACAGTATTTATAGTATTTTTTTAAATTTATTGTCTCAAAATTATTCATATTTTTAAATATTTTATATAAAATGGGAACATTATAGGCCTATGTAAAATTCACTTTAAAGAAGATTTTTTAGTGAAAGTGAAGTGATGTGTGGCCAAGTTGGGTGACAGAATTTGTGCTCTGCATTTAACCCATCCAAGTGCACACACACCGTGAACACACCCGGAGCATTGGGTAGCCATTTTTTGCTGCTTTGCCCAGGGAGCAGTTGGGGGTTTGGTGCCTTGCTCAAGGGTCTCACCTCAGTTGTGGTATTGAGGGTGGAAGAGAGCGCTGGTTATTCACTCCCCCCCACTGACAATTCCTGCCGGACCTGAAACTCGAACCTGCAACCTTCAAGTTACAAGTCTGACTCTCTAACCATTAGACCACTACTGCACCAATTTTATTATTATTATTATTATTAATTATTATTATTCATAAAGAAAATTCATAGATTCGGGTGAAATTATCACTTCTTTTTTTTTGCATTTAGTTAGGTTTCTGGCATGTCTGCCAGTTCAGAAAAGCTGAAATGAAAACACGCAGCCAGTTCGTTATGGGCTGCACGAGTCTGAAACGGTATCATCCAGTGGCCTGTTTGAGTTTGCAGCTGGTTTCTGTGTAGATAGCTAGCTATTTGAATAAAACCACCTCTGAGCCATATACAGAGTGTCGACCTGACCAACGGAAGAAAGGGGTGGGGTGAGCAGTAGCTCGTTATCAAGAGACAAGCACTGATACGGGTCGCTGTGAACAGAGGTGCTTTTGGCAAGGTGAAGAGGGTGTTGTTTTACATGACAATTGAGGAATTTTAACCTAAAATATATTACAGACATTTCATGAAGACCCTAAACAATCATACCAACTTGTGAAAAATGGAAAAAGAGCACGCGCAAGCGTCGTGGTATTCTCGATAATGGCGTTAGATGGTAACTCCGGGGAGAAGAATTGTTGAATTAACTCGTTGCTTTTGTTTTTTTGCACACAAAAAGAATTATCATAGCTTCATAAAATTACGGTTGAGCCACTGATGTCAAATGGACTATTTTGTCGATGTTCTTGGTAACTTTCTGGGCCTTGAACATGGTAGTTACCTTGCTGTCTATGGAGGGTCAGAAAGCTCTCGGATTTCATCAAAAATATCTTAATTTGTGTTTTTCGAAAATGAACGAAGGTCTTATGGGTGGGTTTCGAACGACATGAGGGTGAGTAATTAATGACAGAATTTTGGGAGTGAAATATGCTTTTAAAAATGAAAATGACACGATATTTCCACTATAACCAGTAGATGGCTGCAGAGGATCATTTGCTCAGTTGCCGTTTCCACTCCCTAACGTAGTTCTTGAGACATTATGAAATCACTATTATAACATTTAAAAACCACTAAACACATTAAAAATGTCAAACATTTACAAAGTTCAGCACTTTTTTTGTACTGAGTAGGTAGCAACTCATCGGACCTACATGGTATCTAGACTGAACTGAAGTTTAAACATTTTTTAACAGGTCAGGTGAGTCCATAACTGAGTTGACCAATGAGATCGATTGCAGGGCGGGGTTTGAGCCTATTTGGTTTGTGGAAAAAGTCACTATTCAAGCAAGGGTCACGCTAAAACATTTGGGAACTGGGATACAACAAAGTGTCAGACGCACTGTGTGACTGTGGATATTAAAGGGGTCATATGATGTTGCTAAAAAGAACATTATTTTGTGTATTTGGTGTAATGAAATGTGTTTATGCGTTTTAAGGTTCAAAAAACACATTATTTTCCACATACTGTACATTATTGTTTCTCCTCTATGCCCCGCTTTTCTGAAACGTCGATTTTTACAAAGCTCATCGGTCTGAAAAGCAAGATGTGCTGTGATTGGCCAGCTATCCAGTGCGTTATGATTGGCCGAATACCTCAAGCGTGTGACGGAAATGTTACGCCCCTATCATACTGTGATGATGCCCTGTCAGGCCGAAGCGATGATTCAAAAACATGAAAACCCATTATAAACGAGGCATTCGTTGCATCCAGTGGGGACATAATTATGGATTATAATGACTTATACTGTCTTTTTACGCGTTGCGTTGCATCGTGCCGCGTAAACATAAAACCATGTCTGCATTTGTGATCGGAGAAATGACAAACAACAAGCCCTACTCTACACTGCCCAAAAAACTTGCTTTAAATATAAAAAAATATAAAATATAAAAACTCTTTAAATATAGCATGAGAGTGAGCGGCGGCAGCCTAGATTGAGCAGAGGAGTCCAGCCCGGGGTTGTCACATGTGACGGGCTAGATTGAGGAACGGCCGGAGGGCTAGAGTGAGCAGAGGCGGCGGATTCGACGAAGGAGCGTTCGGAGGGCTTGCAGAAATCACATGTGACGACCCCGGGCTGGATTCCGCTTCATCCACGGTGAAAGCCGATCCGGTGATCCACAGCGCAAAGTTGTTGTATTTCCTCAGCGACCAGCATGGATCAGCTCCAGGCATGATGAAGCAGATATCGTCCTCTTTTGGAAGGACAAACAAAGTAGTTTCGCTTTCACAATGAATCACACAGCGCCTTCACGACATGGCGGCGGCAACAACAATACTACAGCGAGAATAAAAGTTACGCCTTCTTTCTTTGCGTGAACATTTGGGCGGTGTTATACAAATCTTCCCACATAGTGATGTAGGTATGTGGGGGCGTGTTAGAACGAGGCGTTTTAGGAGGGCGTGGCTGACTCTTAACTTTTATAAAGAATATCTTTGGATTTGAGACTTTAGTCTTTGCAACTTTACAGATCTTCTTTATGCACCAAGAGCTTGTAACACTCCAAAGAGAAAGGAAAAATTGAAATCACATCATATGACCCCTTTAAGTAAATCAGTATATTTAATATAAAAACGATTTTACTTTGTACAATGATTTTTCTGTACCTGGCACAAACAAACCGGCCAAAAGATGACTGACGACTTGTTCCAACGTGAGCTGATTTCAGTTTTTTTTTGCAATAACTGAGAACTTATTTTGAATCTGGCAGGAGGGACTGTGAAATGGACTTTATGAGTGCAGTTTTGTTCTGTGACATTCGATAATAAATCATGCATCGGTTAGTCTTGACTGACAGCGTATGAGTGTGACATATTTGCTACTGAAGTTGAGGTGAGACATATCAAAGACATGGATATACTATAGATAGGGTTGCCAACCGTCCCGTATTAGCTGGGACGTCCCGTATTTTGGGCCTAATTGATTTGTCCCGTACGTGACCTGTCCCGTTTTTTGACTGCTACGCTGATCTAACCACTGATTGATACAACAGCAGGGGTGCTGTGCTGATCACTTGAGATTGATCACCGATACCTGTCATCATCCAATCACAGCCCCCCTCACGCAGTATAAGTTAAGTAAATCAGAAATCGTGAACATAACTGTTCGAGGAAGGCTGCGCAATCCTCTGCCGACTCGTTGCTCCCGCCTCAGCAAGCGCCAATTGCGTCCGTGTTTTGACTTCAGTAAATCAGTTTTGGTGAATACAAACAACGTGATTATTTTTGAGTCCAACATCCCGCCGTGCAAAAGACGTGATCAGTAAGGGAAGTCGTCTTTCACTATTGTAATGTTGTTAAATAGAGAAAAACATTTTATGTTTAAGTAACTAATAGCATAAATCTTAACCTTGGACCTTATTCTTGAAACACAAAATGACCAATAAAAAGGTGTCAAGCACCAAAAGCAGCCCATATTAAATCTATAAGCTGTCTTTAATTGAAAAATACGCTTTTTCATGCATACTATATATATATATATATATATATATATATATATATATGTGTGTGTGTGTGTGTGTGTGTGTGTGTGTGTGT
>NW_015505200.1:4681126-4682456 GCF_001515645.1 Sinocyclocheilus grahami | reverse complement strand
AGTTGATGTTTTTCCTCAGCAACCAGCACGGATCAGCTCCAGGCATGAGGAAGCAGATATCATCCTCTTTTGGAAGACCAAACAAAGTAGTTTCGCTTTCACAATGAAACACAGCGCCTTCACGACATGGTGGTGGCGGCAACAATACTACAGCGAGAATCAAAGTTACGCCTTCTTTCTTTGCGTGAACATTTGGGCGGCGTTATGCAAATCTTCCCACACAGTGATGTAGATATGTGGGGGCGTGTTTAAATGAGGCATTTTAAGAGGGCATGGACAAGTCTTAACTTTTATAAAGAATATCTCTTTGGATTTGAGACTTTAGTCTTTGCAACTTTACAGATCTTCTTTATGCACCAAGAGCTTGTAACACTCCAAAGAGAAAGGAAAAATTGAAATCACATCATATGACCCCTTTAAGTAAATCAGTATATTTAATATAAAAACGATTTTACTTTGTACAATGATTTTTCTGTACCTGGCACAAACAAACCGGCCAAAAGATGACTGACGACTTGTTCCAACGTGAGCTGATTTCAGTTTTTTTTTGCAATAACTGAGAACTTATTTTGAATCTGGCAGGAGGGACTGTGAAATGGACTTTATGAGTGCAGTTTTGTTCTGTGACATTCGATAATAAATCATGCATCGGTTAGTCTTGACTGACAGCGTATGAGTGTGACATATTTGCTACTGAAGTTGAGGTGAGACATATCAAAGACATGGATATACTATAGATAGGGTTGCCAACCGTCCCGTATTAGCTGGGACGTCCCGTATTTTGGGCCTAATTGATTTGTCCCGTACGTGACCTGTCCCGTTTTTTGACTGCTACGCTGATCTAACCACTGATTGATACAACAGCAGGGGTGCTGTGCTGATCACTTGAGATTGATCACCGATACCTGTCATCATCCAATCACAGCCCCCCTCACGCAGTATAAGTTAAGTAAATCAGAAATCGTGAACATAACTGTTCGAGGAAGGCTGCGCAATCCTCTGCCGACTCGTTGCTCCCGCCTCAGCAAGCGCCAATTGCGTCCGTGTTTTGACTTCAGTAAATCAGTTTTGGTGAATACAAACAACGTGATTATTTTTGAGTCCAACATCCCGCCGTGCAAAAGACGTGATCAGTAAGGGAAGTCGTCTTTCACTATTGTAATGTTGTTAAATAGAGAAAAACATTTTATGTTTAAGTAACTAATAGCATAAATCTTAACCTTGGACCTTATTCTTGAAACACAAAATGACCAATAAAAAGGTGTCAAGCACCAAAAGCAGCCCATATTAAATCTATAAGCTGTCTTTAATTGAAAAATACGCTTTTTCA
>NW_015505200.1:4660839-4681075 GCF_001515645.1 Sinocyclocheilus grahami | reverse complement strand
ATATAGATATATATATATATATATATATATATATATATATATGTATATATATATATATATGTGTGTGTGTGTGTGTGTGTGTGTGTGTGTGTGTGTACACGGTCACCCCCCGTATTTTCAAAATTGTCCCGTATATTCGTTTTCTAAAGTTGGTTTTAACTGTATAAAATAAATGTAATGATATTTTGACGTTTTAATGTGATGTTTTTCCCCCTTAATTAAATCTCCTTAATAACAATTATTAGAAATTACATCTAATAAAGCTGCTCCACTCCTCTGGAGATAAGTGCAATGGATCGGTCACTTTTGAGCAACTCAAACACATATGGAGGAGACCATAGACTGTATAAAAACAGATGGAGACAAGTTTTTGTTACTATGAGTTATAACATATTTTAGTTAAATCTCAACGATAGGTTATTTAAACACAAAATAAAGGTTTAAAGCAGTATAATTACATTGTTTGCATCAGAAACATTTTCGATCTTCAGAGCATTGTCAGTCATAAAAAAAGGAGTGGGGGGAATGGAGCAAGCCCGGACTGGCCATCGGGAGCACCTGGTGACCCAAGGGGTAGCTGCAGCTTGGAGTAATGGGCGTGCCGAAAGGTTTCTCGACGTGACGTCACGCTTCATTTTTGAGGGGGGGGGGGGGGGGGGGGGGGGGGGGGGGGGGGGGTGAGTTCCGTACCAGCAAAATCGAAAGTAATCTCTTTCAGGGTACCGAACGGAGAAGGCAGGCGATTGACGACTTGTTCCAAAGTAGGCTGATTTCATGTTTTTTTTCAAGAATTTTTATTTATTTATTTATTTATTATTATTTTTTTACTTTTTTTGCATAGTCTACTTAATATAATTTAACAGTTTGGATAACTCGAACACTTTCAGATGAATTTGGGGACAACACGCCATGCAAGCTTATGTGTTGGACATATTTTTCAAAATACTTTTAAAATATCTTTTATTTCTATTTCATTATAACAGCGGTGTTGGTTGTATGCTTTTCAGATCATTATGAGCACCGTGACATCCAGCTTGAATAAATGGCAGAAGAAGAAGCTCTGCTCATTGTTCAACCATGCCAACCTTAGCCTGCTGTTCAAAGCCAGTGTGCATGGCTACAATGCTAATGCATTTCACCAAAAGTGTAATATGCAGGGACCAACTGTTATTGTAGCTTACAATGAGTCTGGATATGTTTTTGGAGCTTTTACTTGCAAGGATTTTCTTCAAACCAACCAAAATGTTGTGGATGACAAAGCTTTTCTCTTCAGCTTTAATGACAAAGAAATGAAAGAAGATCCTATGCGTGTGCTCAGTGGAAATCCCCAGTTTGCTTTCACTGACACAGGACCAGACTTTGGTTCTTTAGTGTTTCTTTATAATAACTCAGCCAGCGTCTACAGTAATCCAGGGACATACCAATTCGATCCACAGCAGATGCATGGGAATGACTTACAGCTCACAGAATGTGAGGTGTACAGAGTGGAAGGTTTGTATTATTTTGTGCTACTTTTTAGACCATTGCTGAAAGAGTAATGCACTTTAAGTAACGGCTCTGTGAATAACTTAATGTGGATTTTCATCAGGTTATGGAGCACTCATGGAGAAACCGTGGAGAAATGTGCAGTGGAACTCTGAGTGAGTAAAGCAAACCAAATTTGCTGTCTTCTTTAAAATAATTTAAATGTTAATTTGGTCTGTTCTCACTGTTTTAAGATCGAGGTCTTTTAAGAATTATTCCTGACCTATACTGTGTCCCTGGGAGTGTTTAAGGAATTTGACAATGATAATTAATAATGTTTTTAGGAGAAGAAAGGCGCTCTTGAGCATCATCTCTGGTTGGAAGCCTTCTGTTAGCTCAGTTAAACAGGCACGGATTCTACTGGTGGGTCCTGTTGGTGCTGGAAAATCAAGTTTCTTCAACTCCATCAACTCTGTATTCAAGGGTTATGTGAGCAGCCAGGCCAACACTGGCACTGCTGGCACCAGTTTGACTATTCAGGTAGACATGTATCCTGATTATGCCACCTCTGATGTTTTACAGAGTGAAATATTTTGTGAAGGAATGTGATTATTTATAAAAAATGTATGTATGTATTTGTGTATTGAAAATAATTGGTAAATATTTGTGCCATGTAGTTCCGTACCTACTACATAAAGCCAGGCAGTGGTGTCAGCCATGTTCCCTTCACTCTGTGTGACTCGATGGGTCTGGAGGAGGGTTTGAACACCGGTCTGGATGTAGATGATTTTGCTAGCATTTTGAAGGGACACATTCAAGACAGATATCAGGTAAGAACTTTAGGTAAAAGGTAAACATAATAGTTAATAAGTCTGGAAGATGTTTTACTTTTTAATTAGTTAGAAGAATAAAAAATTATGGACATTACATATATATATTATTATTATGGTTACACTTTATTTTAAGCTGTCCTTGTTACAGTGTAATTATACATTTAAGTACTGAGTAATATTAATTAACTACATGTACTTACATGTTAGGTTAGGATCAGGGTTTGGCGTAGGGTTACTTGCATGTAATTATGCATAATTAATTGTTATTATTATAATAGTAAGTACATGTAACGTGTGTAACAAGGACTCCTTAAAATAAAGTGTTACCATTATTATTATTATATATATTTTTATTCTATATTTTCTGTCTTAAATCTGAATGATTTAAAGATATTCTTCATATCTTTTTTTTTCTTAGTTTAACCCATCAATGCCTATACAGCCTGACTCCCCTCATTTCCATAAATCTCCTGGCTTGAAGGACAAGATTCACTGTGTGGTGTATGTGATTGACACCTGCAAAGTCAAGCTCCTCTCTGACAAAATGATCGAGAAATTTGCAGTTTTTCGAAGGAAAACCAACCAGCTGAGTAAGTGACAAACAATAATGAAGCAGATTTGAATTAATTTCAAGTGACATGAGTGTGTTGTGTCATCTAAATGATGGAAATTCAATTAACATTGTTCTGTTCTTCAGAAATTCCTCAGCTGGTACTGCTGACTAAGATGGATGAGGCCTGCCCCTTAGTGGCGGGAGACCTGAAAAATGTCTACCAGAGCCACTACATCAACAAAGTGGTACTTTAACATACATTTCTTTGTAGTCAGTATTCTGTACTGTTCTGTTTCCCATATATTGAGTATTTCTGATTAACTGTTTTGTGACAGATGCAGGAGGTTAGCGCTCAACTTGGAGTCTCTCTGTCTGCTGTGGTACCAGTGAAAAACTACTGCCATGAACTGGAAATAGATTCTCAAACTGACATACTGCTTCTAAATGCTGTTGTTCAGATGCTCAGAGCCACTGAGGGCTATTTTGATGATCTTTACAATCCTGATGAGCGGTCTGAGTAGAGCTCAGTCTATTTTCCCTGGCTGACCTAAAGGTTCTGCATGCATATCAGTATTAGCAAATCGTATGTTTCTGTTTCTGTTTCTGTTTGCATCCATATTTACTTGTTTATATTGTTTTAGGAGCTCATCTCTTTTTATGTATTATAAGGTCCGCTAATATTTCTGCTATTACTTTGAACATGCAAACCATTTGTGATCCAAACCATGTAACCATATATCAAATATTAAAAGCTTTATTCTCTGTATTAGTGAACAATTGGTGGTTTACATTTGAAATAAAGGCAATTTTGTCACTATGTTGATAATTGTCTTTACTTCATAAAGTTTATTTGTTGTAGAACATAATGAAAGAAATACATTCACATTGCACAGTACCAACAGTGGGCCATAAAAAGCATTAGAAGGCAATTGTTACCTTAAAGAGCTGTTTGTACCTGATCTATAACCCTTAAAATTACTTTTGTTGATGTAACCAAATGTAGTTAGGTTGATTTAGTGAAACCAGCTCATTTAGATGTTACCACATGAGGCATAATCTTTAGGTTCACTGGAAAAAATGTTTTGCAGTGTGACTTTTGTAAAACATTATGCTTAAACTCGCAGCAATACAAAAACTTCATATAGTCTTCATGTGAGATTGCCCTAAAAGCAACTGATCTGTTGCACTCATCTTTGGAGGGGCAGATATTGCTTCCCTCTTGTCACCCATCTTTTGAGAATCCTCTCATTCCCAACGTTTACAACCATACGGATCTATAATATCCTCTGGTTTGAGGGAAAAGCCTTCTCATCATTTGTGAGACTCATTTCAGCTCTTATTAAATACTTTTCTTCTCCACCAGTATGCTTAACCTTTTCATACTTTGGCTGCGCTCCCTTCTCGATGGGCCCAGGAGAGCCTTCTGGTGACCCAGCTGGAGTGGGGGTTATGAGTGGGGCTCCAGGCAGGATCTGTTTGAGAGGAGTTCTGATGGCTGCTGGCAGCTGTCTTGAAAGAGCCCAAAGTTTTTCTCAGCCATGTGTTTTTAGCAGCCTGAAGTTCAGTCGTCAGTAGTGCATTTTGGTGCTCCAGCTCCTAAGGACATCAAGATGATAGACAGAAAAATGAAATATAATTTGTAGTCTTAAAGTATACATTTAAATTAATTAATGAGACACTTCAATAACACTTAATAATAAGCTTCAATTCTTTAAAGGTGCAGTAAGTTATTTATGAGAAACGGATCAGACTGAGCACCAAAACACACTTGTAGCAAATCACCAGCAAGGGGCGTGTCCAGTCATGATGGGGGAGGTGCCTGTTGCATGTAGCATGTTTGTGAATATAGGGGTGGCGCTATCAAGATAGGGTTGTGATAATTTTGGGTAGGGGCATGTTTGTTTTGGTCATTTCAAATATCAACAGCATATCTCAGAAGTGTTTAATATAAGGTAATGCATTAGGTATCATGAGCAATGAACAACATTTTTAACAGCATTTATCTATGATAATATTAATACATTTACTATGGCTCATTGTTCACTCTCAGAAAAACTTTGAAAGGTACAAGTATGTACCATTAACTCTTTAGGTACTGCTAAAGAGTTAATGTTATTCAGTCATGTTATTCATAATACACAAATCAATGGTAATTTATACAACTTGCATTCTTAAAAATGTTTTTGCACGAAGTACCCTAGATTAATAAATGCTGAAAAATATTGCTTGTTATTAGTTAATGATACCTGATACATTAACAAATATTAACAAAATTGAACCTTATTGTAAAGTGTTATATTTATACAGTAATTATTTTACATTTTATGTAATGGATGAAAAGTTTCCACTAATTATTTAATTGTTTTATTTAATTTTTACATGGAAAGTTTAACAAGAAAACTTCTAATATAGCTTTTCTTGGTTAATTAAGAAATACTTCCAGAATTAGAAGTGTTACTAATAACACAAAGACTCTTACCTGTATCTTGCATTTGGACTCCACCATTTGTAGCTTGGTCTGGGCCAGCTCTCTCTCTAATTCTTGGACCTGTTCTCTGAGAGATGCCTTCACTTCATCCTGAGCACAGGTATCTTCATCCTCAGAGCACAGCTGAATCGATCCATCCATGCTAAAGATGTGTCGGCAGCGCTCACACTCCAACATCTTGCTCTGAAAAAGTATCATGTATCACTAAATATCATGCTACTAAAATAAGACTAATGGTTAATGTCAAGGTGCTTTGAGGTCAGTATGTTTCTTACCTTGAAAACTGCCAGCTCTTTGTCAGCTTGAGCTTTCTGGTTTTCAAGTTTAGCATTCAGTTGAGAGCAAATCTAAAGGATGCAATAAATTGGGCTGAAAGTTGGCATCAAATGCAATAATGTTTACTGAATGTTCTAATTGAATGTTTACCTGCTTGTAGTCTGTAATGATATTGTTTGATCTCTTAATATCGGCTTCTGCTTTGTCCAGCTCTCTCCTAAACATCCCTTTTAGCTGTCAAACACATCAATACTTTAGACAAGAAAAACACTTTATTGTGTACATCAGTGATGTTAAAGCCCACCTGTGAAGCCTCCTCCTCCTTTCCCCTTTTCTCCTCCTCTGTAACCATCAGAAGCTGTTTGGTTTTCAAAAGCTCCTTGGTTAATTCATCCACCTGGTCCTCAGTCTGAAAAACACAGCAGATCTATCTAAACATACGCAGCAAATAAAACAGAAAATGAAACTGGCCCGTTGTGTATGACATGCACGACTCGTAATAATTTGACAGACCTGATCTAAAGCATTCCTCAGTGCAATCTTGCTGATGACAAGTTTTTGCGCAAGGTCATCATTCTCCTGCTCCAGGCGTAAACTGGTCTCATGAAGCTTATGGTTTTCTCTCTGGAAAGAGAAATCATTCTTTTATCCCACAGATCTAAAACCCTGAAGTATTCAATGCACGATTATGCAATTTTCACAAAATGTAGATGTTGAAAGAACTATACAGTTTTTGTAGATGTGTGTGTTGCGAAAGGAGGACTGAAGCCTTTTGTTTTCGTCAAGGTGTGATCTCTTACCTCGTACCTGTCGAGTGAGTCTTCTGGCTGCACTTGGTTATCCCTTAATTTTGGCTTTTTAGAGGGCACCTGTTCAAAAAGAAGATTCAAAGACGTTTCAGATTATATCAGGTGTGCAAACTCTTAAAGGCATGAAAGGAATGTACTGTAACATATTATACAGTAATGATTGCAGGATTGATATGAGCTGTATTTCTTGAAATGTTGATTAAATTTTGATTAATTTATATTTAAATACATTCATTTTAATAAATATTAATTTATTATTATATATTACATTATTATTATATATGATCATATATACATATTTAAATTAATAAAAATGATAAAAAGTTAAATAATAATAATATACAAAATGTATTTTATGCATTATGTAATATCTACTTTTTAAAAATTAATTTACGTGTAATTACATATATATATATAAATTAATGATAAAACATTTTAAAAATAATTTATTTTGTACATCATGTATTTATTCTAATATTATATAGAAAATATATGTTCGTGAGCACCAAGGAGTAAATGATCGCTAATGCACTAATATTTCTGCATTGTTGTAAAGAGATTTGAATTAAAACGTGCTATTGTGCTACACCTTAAAAATTCCAGAATGCCAGGTTTGAATCAACGTGACAAACATGAGGTCAAAGGGTGCTGAACTTACCACTTGTTTTGGTAGAGTCTCCACTACTAGACTAGCCAGGATCTCCTCCTCTGACATCTGGTCAATAATATGGGCATCATAGGCCACAGCAATAGACACTTCCTCCATCATTTTGGCAGGTGAGTAGAACGCAAGCGATCTCTAAATACAAAGTAGGCAGCTAAACTTGTCAGGAGAAATGACAACAGGTTTTACAGGCAGCAGTCTATATCTGTCTGTCTCAATGCAAGCCCTGCCCCAACGTAACACTATGGGAGGGGATTCATTTCAGTCCACCTTTGTCCTCTGGATCTTCACTTACCTAACAAGCAGGTACAAATACTCTTCCAAATTCTCCCTATTCAACTTCCTTACAGTATTATTCCATAATCCAGCAGCCAGAATTTATTATTTCCACACACAATTTCCTCATTGCTGAAGCAGAACTCAGTTAAATATTATTCAAATGATTAATCCAACACATAGGACCTGGAACAGATATATTTTTCAGAAGAGTAGCTTTTACCGTCGCTGTTTAGTTTGCTAGCCTGCCTGTGGGTTCAAGCTCAGGGCTAAAGACTGTGAAATTGAAATTCTTGCTGTAATCCTGTAGGTCGCCTCTTACACAAAAACACTGCAGTTTTCCTGGGACAAGCAGGTGCCAGTACATTCCTCTATTCCTTAAGCTTCTTATCTGGCCGCTGTATATGTTCGGCAGGATTGATGGAGGCTGTGAACTATTTTTATCATCTCACCGTGGCTTCAGGGAGGCATAATGCAGATATTATTAATTAAAACTGGTTAAAAAGCACTAGAGTTTCTTATAAAACTATGTTTGCTTCTTTGTCTGAAATACAGAGATAATTTGCTGTGGTCATCAGCCTGAACAAAGCCAAGCTGGGAGAAAGAGAAGAGGACAAAAGTGAACAAAAGTGGGGGAGGATGTTATTAGTAATTGAAAGAAGGGAGGAGAAGAGAGCAATAAAGACAAAGAGCAAATTGTCACGGTGTTCAAAGGTTCTTGTACTGGAGGAGGCGCCACCTTTCAGTCCTCAGGTTTCGTCATGATCCTGTGAAGCAAACAAACAAACGCACAACTTTCTCCAGGGCACATTCACTGTGAGGGGGGAGTGACTCTCACATCAGTTTGTTAAGTGTGCTGCTTGTTATGGCTGAAAAAGCTTCATCATACTGAGAGTGAAATTCTTTTACATATGCTGAACTGCAATCCAAATGAGATGCATGAAACAGCTATTTGTTTAACAAGATCTTAAACTGGTCCTACAAGTAGTTTAACACAATACACAGAGAGAATGCAGTCTCTGCCCTGCTTGGCACTCCCAGATCTGTCAAATGTCTTCAGCGCTTTAAGATATCAAAGTGAAAGAATAGGCTGCAAAGAGAAAACTGTTTAGTGAAGAATAGTGAAGATTTTGTCAAAATTACATAAATGTGTTTCCTCATGCCGTGGATTTGTATACTATACTATTTAAAAAATGTTTTTTATAGTTTTATTAAGCATGCATACATTAAATTGATCAAAACTGACAGTAAAAACATTTATATTGTTAAAAAAACTATATCACATAAATGTTGTTCTTTTGAACCTACTATTGATCAAAGAATTCAGAAAAAAGTGTATCATGGGTTTCCACTAAAACATTAAGCAGCATAACTGTTAGGAAATGTTGTTGAGCATCAAATCAAATCAAATCATTTAAATGATTTCTGAAGGATCATGTGACACTGAAGACTGGAGTAAGGCTGTTGAAAATTCTGATTTGCCATCATAGGTATAAATCATATATAAATAAAAAAAAATGAAATGCTGCCTGCAGTGAAAAAATACTTTATAACTTCTATCTATCTATCTATCGTAAACAAAAGCATTGGCAGTCGGCTCTTAGATACAGATAGACAGACTTGACAGGAAACATTTCAATCATTGAAATAATTTGATCTTTATGTACATGTATTTGTATAGATGTGAAATGGCTTTTATTACTCTGATCACAATTGACCAATTTTATAAAAGTCTACAGGCATTTATAAATGCTTCATTTATATTCAAAAGCATTCTGTGAAATATGTGGACAACAGGCTAGAAAAAAAAAATGAAATGCTGCCTGCAGTGAAAAAATACTTTATAACTTCTATCTATCTATCTATCTATCGTAAACAAAAGCATTGGCAGTCGGCTCTTAGATACAGATAGACAGACTTGACAGGAAACATTTCAATCATTGAAATAATTTGATCTTTATGTACATGTATTTGTATAGATGTGAAATGGCTTTTATTACTCTGATCACAATTGACCAATTTTATAAAAGTCTACAGGCATTTATAAATGCTTCATTTATATTCAAAAGCATTCTGTGAAATATGTGGACAACAGGCTAGTATTTTAAACCATAGACTGATATACTCCATATTTTTTCCCATTTTTGCCAAAAATAATTCACATGTAAAATAGAAGTGCCATTCTGTGATTTGTATTGTGAACCAGTTACTTACAAAGTGTGCTTCAGACAGAGTGAACATAGACATCAGAATGCACAATTCATAAACCAATGGCTACTCAAACAAATATGTGAGAAAATATAATTTACACATTAGCAAAGACAAATAATAAGTATCCTTATCGTTCCTATAAGTATCATTTTAACTGCCATAATACCATACAAACAGGGACAAGATATATTAAATGTTTTATTTTATATTTTCCGGTCATTCTCTTTCAGTGCCTCAAGAAGATTTTTGAAAATGTTGTGTATAAATCTAAAAATAAAATACCATTAGAGATTTCAGCAACTGCACTGAAATGTTACTTTAATAAGCTCTTAATCGTAGTATGTAGTGGATATGGACAAAGAAATAAGTGAGAATTAACAATTTAACTCCAACCTCAATCTTATTTGAAAATGACAACTGTCAACACATCTCACTCTGTGCCATTGTGAATTTGAGTTAATGTGACACATATATTCAAATATGAATAGACCAATATAATCATCATCAGTAATTCATTTAACATTATCCCAACAGATCAACACACATGAAGACAATCACATTTTGGATAATTTCTCATTCTAAAATATTTCCAAAGACAAAGGTTCAGTATATCAGGGATATTTAGATAAAGCTGAATGTCATGGTCTTTCCAACAAAGATAATTTTTTTAAAAAGCTATTAAAATTAGTGTGGAATGTTTGCCTTTTATGTCACGATAAACAACAAAATACTTGAGATGAGCCTTAAAAAGCTTCCTTGGGCTGCTTTATTTCGATTTTCTAACTATAATATATGCTTTATCTGACTTTTCCATAGAAATAAAATACCCTTTTTGCATTTAACGTTTAAGACTTACATTAAAAATGCCAAAAACTCCACAAACACTTCATGTCATATAACACACAGCCCTCAAAGCACAAAGAGGGAGGGATGTGCAAGGAAGAGGTAAACAGCAGGTAAAACAAAAGATAATGGAAGACTAAAGATGGCCATAGACCTGTGTGGAAGAATAACATGGCATCCCGTAGGTCATTTTGACTCTTGGCGCATGGAGATGTAATGCCCCAGTTGCTCTGGTCCACAGAGGCGACTCGTTCCCTGGGTCCATCTCCGGGTCTGTGAGGGTCAGACGTCAGTGCTGATGGCTCGTGTATTGGTGTAAAAGTCTGACGTACTGCGATGGCTCAGCATGGGGCCGTACATGGCGGCCAGACCAAGGGCAGTGGCGCCATGGTTCTCGTAGTGAGTGGGCATGTAGGACAGGCGTTCGCCACCGTTCCGCATCTCATCCGTGCCACGGAGGTAGTAGGGTGAGCAAGTCGGGCAGTAGCTGTGAGGCGGAGCGGGGTCGTAGGGCAGTGAGAGAGGTGTGACGGCCGGCCCATCCACTCCTGGAGCACTGCATGTGTTGCAGGCGAACTGTGGCTGAGGATCTCCGACCGAGCCCGTCTCCCCTTCTGACTCATTCCTCTTACAGCAGTAATACTAGGATGGAGGGATGGTTTGATATACAGAGGAAACAAGATTGGGCATTGGGCCTTCAACACATATCTTCCTCAAATTGTTGAGTAACACGCTGAACTTATTTGAGCACAGAACACAGAATGATTCTTCAATGGATTTTGGTTATTTAAATAATAGAGCTGTTGAGTCATGAGGTCGTTTTTAGGTCAACAAAGTAGCTAAGGCTAAATTGACATAAGGGGTTTTCCAGAATAGCAGTTTTTAATCATAAATAAAATAAGGTCTGTGGTTAGCACTACTTGAAGAGACATTAAAATCGAAAGTAAAGTCAAATCATCACCTTAAGTGTGAATTTTGAAAACATATTGGTAATCATCACAGATTTTTATGTACTTTTAAATCTGAAACCCCATTAGAAATTCTTAAGGGAAACCATAAGCTATTTTTAGCTGCTTTTAGGACTGCAAACTAAACAGCTCGTAACAAATTTGGGCCATTCACACTGAACATGTTTTGGCATTTCACTGCGTTGCTTTTCTATTGTTTTCTATATAAACATGCGCTAGACTGACATATTTCACTGTTGTGCTCACGTAAACATAGCACTCAAGTTAAAAAAGTTATTTGAAAAAACATATTGAAATTTTGCATTTTGTTTCCCATTCAATGGCCCTGTGTCTTTTTAAACACAAAAACATGTTCTGTGTGAATGGCTCCTAATTCGACATTCAGGAATTTTCCTTGGGTTTTTCTAATAGTGAATAGTGAGTAGTAAAATATGGTCTGCAGTTAGCACTACTTGAAGAGACTTTCACATTTCAAATGTGAATTTTGCAACAGTATTTAAATGTAAAAAAAAAAGGCATTCTAATACACATTAGAAATTCTTAAGGACACCCATATCTCAAAAATGCAAATTCTCTGCTGGGTTTTGGGACTACAAACTTAACAGCTTACAAATATTACATGCTGTTTACACAAAATGCACTTTTGCATTTTCGCTGCTTTTCCATTGTTTTTCTGAGTAAATATGGGCTAGACAGACATGTTTGACCATTGGGTCTTTTGCAACATCTGGCTCATGACATAGCGCTCTAAAATGTTTTTAGAAAAGTAGTTACAAGAAGTAACATTTTTTGAAAAATGCATTTCTAGACCTTTAAAATGCAAAAACATGTTCTGTGTAATTGGCTCATTAGCCCTGCATTGAAATGTAAATGCAATGCTCACCTGGAGTCTACAGTAACAAAGCACTGCAATGATACACAGGAGTATCACTGTTGCGAGAATTCCTCCGGTTATGACAACAGTTCCAGCTGTCATCCGACCAGATCTCCATCAAACCCTGAGAAAAAAAGAGAGGGAGTCAATTGTCTGAAACTTCATTTCCATACAAATTGGTATTCCAAAATGGTAACTTCAGTTGAATTATATGTGTCAACGTATGTGTATGGATTGCATTCAGCACTTACATTAGAAGAGAGCAGAGAGGACGACAGGCCAGAGAGTTTGTACTGCTGCTTCTCCTGATGCACGGCTCATGGGTTGCAGACACTAAACTGCACAGTTTCTGGATATCACAGAAGAAGTGAAACATGTGATGTGAATGATAGATTTTTAAGAACTTCTGTTTCAGCAATAATATAACAGCCACAATAGCCATTCCGTCCAGAAGGAGGCAGTACAATATAAGATATGCATTGCATCACAGAGATACACATCACATTTTTAACATTTATTCAACTAAGAATAATGTGTTAACAGGATTTTGATATCTACAAAGATTATAAGCATAAGTTAGGCATGGAGACATTTCACAGTCTTCACAGATCTTGATATTGTACCAAGATCATAATTCAAAGCAATAAACAAGTAGTTTGAATCAAAGATAACCGAAGCCACTGGCAGGAAATGATGGAAAAAAGAGACAGCAAACATGGCAGAAAACCTAAAAAACAGAATAGAATATTATACTGGCTTTATGGCTCAGAGCCTGACATAAAATACTGTATATTAGTACATTACCAATGAGAAAAAGATCAACTTAGAGGCAACATACAGAGCACCTTATGTTAAGATACAATTGAAACAAAATTAACAAGTAAAAAAAAATTGAATGTCCTCTTAAATGCAGAACCCAGACTTATCTACACTCTTAAAAATAAAGGTGCTTCAAAAGGTTCTTCAAGCGATGCCATAGAAGAACCATTTTTGGTTCCACAAAGAACCATTCAGTCAAAGGTTCTTTAAAGAACCATCTCTTTCTTACCTTTTTGTAATCTGAAGAACCTTCTTTCGCCACAAAGAACCTTTTGTCAAACAGAAAGGTTCTTCAGATGTTAAAGGTTCTTTATGGAACCATTTAGACAAAAAGGTTCTTCTATGGCATCGTGAAGCATTTTTATTTTTAAGAGTGTAGTTCAAAATCAGGGATGTTATCCCATCCATCACAAGTCCTCTTCCTGTCAATTTTCTCAGAGTAAAAGCACTAAATTGTATATAGGAATGGTGGAATGCTAATGCTGTTAAAAGCAATGTGCCATCTATTCTCCCTGGCAAAATCAGGGATGTTGTCCCATCCATCACAAGTCCTCTTCCTGTCAATTTTCTCAGAGTAAAAGCACTAAATTGTATACAGGAATGGTGGAATGCTAATGCTGTTAAAAGCAATGTGCCATCTATTCTCCCTGGAATGTGGCCAAGCAGTATGTTCCTGTCCCCTGTGCTGCTTGCCAGCAGTTAAACTCTGAGAAAGTACGGGATGTATGATCTTTTGGTGGGTTGCTGGAGGTCAAACCTCTCTATCATGGCAACACTGACAGCAATGGGCCACTGATAGGCATGTTTGGACAATTACATGCAGCTGATAGGCTAGACAAGGTCACTGTAAGTACACTGAGAAGTACACAAGGACGGGTGGGAATTGGAGTATTTTCTTGTGCTAATTTGTGGTGATACTGATGGCAACACTGACAGCAATGGATCACTGATAGACATGTCTGGACAATTACATACGGTTGATGGGCTAGACAAGGTCAATGTATTCTACAGCATATGACCAGGTTCTCTTACCTGAAATGAAATTGGCCATCTTTGGCAACTCTGACACATTTTCATCTTTGCCTTATTATTTGCAGTTAGCATTAATGCTGGGCATAGTGGTGGCCAAGAGAATTATAAAACCCCTGCTCCCCTATGTTTTCAGAGATGGCTTGCTGAGATGGTCTCTGTCTTGCATCTTGAGAAAATACGGTTTAATGAAGCATGGTTGATGGGCTAGACAAGGTCAATGCATTCTACAGCATATGACCAGGTTCTCTTACCTGAAATGAAATTGGCCATCTTTGGCAACTCTGACACATTTTCATCTTTGCCTTATTATTTGCAGTTAGCATTAATGCTGGGCATAGTGGTGGCCAAGAGAATTATAAAACCACTGCTCCCCTATGTTTTCAGAGATGGCTTGCTGAGATGGTCTCTGTCTTGCATCTTGAGAAAATACGGTTTAATGAAGCAAAGTCTCTTAATAAATTTTTCAAGGTTTGGGGTCCCTTCCTCCAACATTTACATGACAGTAGAATTGAAAGATTTTGACATATTTATGACACTATGATTTATATCCCTTTCTTTTTGTGATTTATCCTTCTCCCTATTGAACGTTATTTAGGCACTTTTGTCATTTGTAATGTTGTCTGGCCTCTTTTTTTCCCTTCTTTTTTATGTTATGTATTTACTTATTTATGTTTTTTTTGTTCACTGTTGTTGTTATAAAACTAATAAATACAATATTGAGAGTGTAGGATATCAGACCGAATCAGACAATCTAAGATTTGGTCAAAACCGAGTTGAGGCATGAGGAGTATCCCTATTGAACGTTATTTAGGCACTTTTGTCATTTGTAATGTTGTCTGGCCTCTTTTTTTCCCTTCTTTTTTATGTTATGGATTTACTTATGTTTTTTTGTTCACTGTTGTTGTTATAAAACTAATAAATACAATATTGAGAGAGACAAGGTCACTGTAAGTACACCGAGAATGCATTGAATAACATGGATGGATGGGGATTGGAGAGTGTTTGTGTTTATCCAAGTATTTTCTTGTGCGAATTTGTGGCGATACTGAACTGTGAAATTTAACATCAAAGTGATGGCATTTCTGCACACAATTCCAAAATCCAAAGTCTGCTCACTTGGTGATATATTCATATTATTAGCTTCAACTAAGAAAAATAGTATAATGTACAAAACAATTGGACTAGCAACAAGACAAATACTGCACTGCACTGTATATATATAAAAAAACTTTACATCACTAGTAAGAATAGCATGCTACTCTGAATTCAACCCCTTTGAAGATTTTACCAATAAGGTGGTCTTTTACCCAAAAGTTAGATGGGACTTCCTTTCTTACAGCCACTTAGAGCAATACTATTAATTTTCCTATGTGTGGCTTGTCTCTTTTTTCTTATACCCAATATGTCTCTGACCATACATACCGCATAACCATATTACAGATAAAACCACACTGCAGTGTACACTGAAGCCAAAAAAATGAGAACCAATAAATAGAGCTGTGCTTAAAATTTGTCCTCAATGGATAGTCAATTATTCACAGTGAAAAGTAAAAGACACCACTGGGCACAATGAACACTTTGATAATAGAACTACCATACTGTTCATTTGGCTGATTACATTTCAGTGTTTTTGAATTGAGCTCAGACTCACAAGCTGATGACGGCTTTCCCATCCCACAAACATGTTAATTCGGCTGACATTTGAGAGATTGTTTACTGTATATTTTCAATTGTTTATTCATGAAACGTGCATAATAATATGAGATGACCACCCCATGTATATAATGTAGGTATGTGAGGAGATGCCGACGGAGATGTGCTACAAAAGGAAGTGTGACCCAGCACAGGCCTTGTCAGCATGCTCGTTTATCACCTGGCTCACTCTATTACACCAATGAGTCTGCAGATCAATAGACAGATGCTCGTATATCTCCGTTGCCATGGTACCTAGGCCTGCTGACCCACTTCTCCCCAAATTCCCCAACACCCCTCTCCTTCGTTCATTCTCTTGCTCCTTTTTTTTATTCCGTTCCCCCCTTGATTTCTAGTTTCCACTATATTTCAGTGCATCACTAGCACACATCAGTCATCTTCACACTGTGAAAGCTGCACAGAAGCCACATATGAAGCTGCACATATACTATGAAAATGTGTTTTGGGTTTGGAAAAATTATGTTTTGTATTTTAATATATTTTTAAATGTAATTTATTCCTGTGATGATAAAAGCTGAATCATCATCAGCAGTCATTACTCCAGTCTTCAGTGTCACATGATTATTCAGAAATCATTCTATTATGCTGATTTGTTCCTCAAGAAACATCACTTATTATTATCAATGTTGAAAACAATTGTGCTTAATATTTTTGATACACTGACTCAGGATTCTTTGATGAAAAATTCAAAAGATCAGCATTATCTGAAATATATAATATAAAATATATAATATAATATAATATAATATAATATAATAATTTGTTAATATAATATTTGTTGTATATCCTTTTTAAAGGAGCACACTTCCCCTCAGTGCTCTGGTAGAGTGTGGCATCTGTCCTCCCTGCCTTTGCTCCAGAACAGTTATGGACTTTTTATCTGGCAGCTCTATTTGACCTCTTATCTGTCCGACCGCACCAGGCCTAGCTGTGGGGTTCGACATGTTTATGACACAAATATATCTGCAATGTGAAAAGTAAAGTCAAATCAATCAATCAAACATGACAGAAAAACAACACTGAATTTAATTTAGTCTAGTGTGAAGAAGTCACATTAATGTCTTCAACAAACAGAGGCTGTCGTATAACCACATGTTAGCAAAACTCCTAGATGTTCAAAACTCTTCAAGAGGGATCCTATGAAACAGGAACTCAGAGGAAAAGCTAAAAAAAACAATAAACACAAAGAACACTAATAAGATTGTGCTGAGGCTTAGCAAAGCTAATACTAGAACGGATACCCTGCTAAAAAGACCAGCTTCCAATATGAAATACCATGCTAGAACAGACTGGTTTATGCAATGCTATTAGTTCTAGTCTTATTGGTTAAGCTAGTTAAGAAGCCTGGTGGGAAAATCAGCATTCCACGCTAGGCACCATCATCCAAAACAGCATACAGTATGCTGCTGAGCAACTACGGTGGTCTTTTCAGCAGCAGTGTTGTTTTCTCAGTGTAAATAACCTCATATATCACTATTTAAAGTGGCAGCAAGACGGTTCATGTCACTGAGCAAGCTAAACAGGACAAAATAAATGTCCTATGGTAAAGAAAATTCAAAATATTA
Source organism: Sinocyclocheilus grahami (assembly GCF_001515645.1). Taxonomy (NCBI): domain Eukaryota; kingdom Metazoa; phylum Chordata; class Actinopteri; order Cypriniformes; family Cyprinidae; genus Sinocyclocheilus; species Sinocyclocheilus grahami. The sequence goes on along the minus strand of NW_015505200.1, from coordinate 4,663,687 downwards.
ATGACTAGCGCTGAACGAACCCCTTATCTGACGTGTTGAAAACTGTGTGACTATTAAACAGTTAATTTCCCTCAACATTCTAATTTTCCTTCCTTATGATTACGCCAGCTTTGCAACAAAAAAAGCACAGCAGCGTGGTGCTAATAGAAAACTACTTGCAAAGAACTGAGATTGCACTCTGTGTGGACAGTCTATAAGGGCCATTACTGGAACAGTCCGAGCTTTCATTTACTCTAATTGCAGTTCTAGCCTTTATAACATACACTTAAACCACTGGGTCTAATAAGAGAAGAAAAAGAGACGGAAATCAAATTATTCGTTGTGGAGAATTCTCTTACAGTGGGCTGGTTTCTTAAAGGATTTAGAAAGATCATTTCGGTTTCTCTTTGGGAGCCTAAAGTAGAATTGAATTGAAAGTCAAAGGTTTTATATTAAAGTATTTTTCTATTTGTTAATATTTGTTGTATATCCTTTTTAAAGGAGCACACTTCCCCTCAGTGCTCTGGTAGAGTGTGGCATCTGTCCTCCCTGCCTTTGCTCCAGAACAGTTATGGACTTTTTATCTGGCAGCTCTATTTGACCTCTTATCTGTCCGACCGCACCAGGCCTAGCTGTGGGGTTCGACATGTTTATGACACAAATATATCTGCAATGTGAAAAGTAAAGTCAAATCAATCAATCAAACATGACAGAAAAACAACACTGAATTTAATTTAGTCTAGTGTGAAGAAGTCACATTAATGTCTTCAACAAACAGAGGCTGTCGTATAACCACATGTTAGCAAAACTCCTAGATGTTCAAAACTCTTCAAGAGGGATCCTATGAAACAGGAACTCAGAGGAAAAGCTAAAAAAAACAATAAACACAAAGAACACTAATAAGATTGTGCTGAGGCTTAGCAAAGCTAATACTAGAACGGATACCCTGCTAAAAAGACCAGCTTCCAATATGAAATACCATGCTAGAACAGACTGGTTTATGCAATGCTATTAGTTCTAGTCTTATTGGTTAAGCTAGTTAAGAAGCCTGGTGGGAAAATCAGCATTCCACGCTAGGCACCATCATCCAAAACAGCATACAGTATGCTGCTGAGCAACTACGGTGGTCTTTTCAGCAGCAGTGTTGTTTTCTCAGTGTAAATAACCTCATATATCACTATTTAAAGTGGCAGCAAGACGGTTCATGTCACTGAGCAAGCTAAACAGGACAAAATAAATGTCCTATGGTAAAGAAAATTCAAAATATTAATGACTAGCGCTGAACGAACCCCTTATCTGACGTGTTGAAAACTGTGTGACTATTAAACAGTTAATTTCCCTCAACATTCTAATTTTCCTTCCTTATGATTACGCCAGCTTTGCAACAAAAAAAGCACAGCAGCGTGGTGCTAATAGAAAACTACTTGCAAAGAACTGAGATTGCACTCTGTGTGGACAGTCTATAAGGGCCATTACTGGAACAGTCCGAGCTTTCATTTACTCTAATTGCAGTTCTAGCCTTTATAACATACACTTAAACCACTGGGTCTAATAAGAGAAGAAAAAGAGACGGAAATCAAATTATTCGTTGTGGAGAATTCTCTTACAGTGGGCTGGTTTCTTAAAGGATTTAGAAAGATCATTTCGGTTTCTCTTTGGGAGCCTAAAGTAGAATTGAATTGAAAGTCAAAGGTTTTATATTAAAGTATTTTTCTTATCTCAGGTCACTGTGGTGTTTTTCTTTCTTCTTGTTCTTTTTGTTTTAAACTGTGGATTGTTCTCAGACATTTAGACCAGAACAGGAAATAGATGAATAATAATAGTCCTTATTTATCATTGTGGAATACAACTCTCATTAACATGCCATAACTGGTTCTATCTGTCAAATAAATTAACATTCTGTCATCATTTATTCACCCTCATGTCATTTGACCAAGTAACTAGTTGACTGAGAAACTGATGACCAGAGAGAGCTTGCTGGTCATCATAGCTTGTCGTTCCCAGGCCACCTTCATTTTACTAATTTCACCATCATCAACTCTAAAGATTTGGATTATTCAACTTTTGTCTCCATCTGAATAGATTGAAATAGAGTTATGCTTCAAATTCTTATTCTATTTTTCACTTCTATTTTCCAAGACATCGAATTTAAAATCAAATTTGACATAAAAAACACAACATTTTAGAGTTTTTCATGATACAAATGAAAACTCCAAACCTATAATATAGCTTTAGTTTTAGGCTCTCTCTCCAGCTGGGCCTGTGTATGCCAGCAGGTCTCTGTTGCCTGATTTATGGACGGCGTCGGCCAGCATGCACATCCCGCCCCAAGGACAAATCAAGAGACAGCTTCAGATGTCAGGCTACAAAGCAGCTGCTGACTGGGTTCTTATTCAGCAATTGCCGCTACCCCACTTAATTCACTGGCATTTATTTAAAGCACAAAGAGAGACAATCAAAAATTGTGGGGTGATTTTTTATTTTTTTTTAATTGATGGACAAGAGGCTCATGGTAGAACAGATAGGGGAACAGATACAACCTGTGTACAAATGCTGAACTAGAGACTAGCTATAGAGATTAAAGACTAAAAGAGATTAAAGACTCTAAACTAAGCAAAGGATCAAAAAATTTAAATGCATTTTTGGCTGGTTCCCACATTTCAGTCATGACCACAGACAAAAACTCCAAACCAACCTACAGTAAAATAGGTGCCATGCAAATGGGTCCATTAAGGAGAAAGTTAACTTTTTAAATCACTGTTTACACAGCGCAAGTCATATAAAGTGCAAATGCCAATGCAATGAAGCATGCAGATGTCCTACTCAGCAGTAAGTATTAAAGCTCTCTCTTTTGATATCTCAAGCAATA
>NW_015505200.1:4660221-4660829 GCF_001515645.1 Sinocyclocheilus grahami | reverse complement strand
TATATATATATATATATATATATATATATATATATATAGATTAAATTTCTTAATATAGAAATATTTGTTTTTATTCCATAAATATTTGTCATGTTCAGAAATTATAATTGCTAAAAATAATAGCAAGACATAGTTTTAAGAAATAGTTGTAGATTTAGCAGTATTGTGGCAACAAAATTGTATTAATATTGGCAAAAAATAGTTTTATATCAAACTGAAAAAATAAATAATTATATACTGTATGCTGAAGCTGAATTTTTCTATCAATAGTTAATGTCAAAAATGCACATATATTTGCTTGAATTGCTTACAGATAAAAGCCTGGTTGCTTGTATCACTGTAAAATGTAAACTATATTATCACCCATCTCAAATCTGGTAAATGTGACTAAGTCATAAAGATATTAAGATATAAACATTAACATCACGAATACAAATAAATTTGTCCTGACTTGACATATATAAGCAGACAACAATTTCAGGACAAGAAATCAGTCATGTAAAATAAATAGTAAAATAGCAAAGGATCAAAAAATTTAAATGCATTTTTGGCTGGTTCCCACATTTCAGTCATGACCACAGACAAAAACTCCAAACCAACCTACAGTA
>NW_015505200.1:4658120-4658614 GCF_001515645.1 Sinocyclocheilus grahami | reverse complement strand
ATGTTCATGTACACATGTCATCACCCTTTAGCTTTCAACTGCATGTCTTGCCACAGACAAGAATTGTTTAAAGCCCTTGATGGGCTCTCTCCTGTCAAGGAGACTCACAGTGAGGCTTTAAAAACTTCAGACTGCGTGGTTTACCATAGCTTGACTCAAACAAACATGCTCCCTCAAGCAGTACATCTGCCAAGAGCACACTGCTGGAGAGCTTGCCATGTAAATCCAGCAAAACAAACAGTTGAAAAGCAGCTCCAAACACACCAGGCCCCCTTGGCAGAGCATCACTGGCCTAGAAATCATGTCTCCACTAAAACAGCATCTGTGCATGTGTCATGTCTCCTAGAAACAGACAACATATGCTTTCCCCCTGTGGAAAACATGACTTTTTCGCCAAAAGCTACAGCTCTGGGTGAAACATATGACTACTATCATGATCAACCATCACAAAAATGTAATCTATCTATCTATCTATCTATCTATCTATCTATCTA
>NW_015505200.1:4657305-4657549 GCF_001515645.1 Sinocyclocheilus grahami | reverse complement strand
TGTTATCATGTTGGAATACTGCCCTGCGGCCCAGTCTCCGAAGGGAGGGGATCATGCTCTGCTTCAGTATGTTACAGTACATGTTGGCATTCATGGTTCCCTCAATGAACTGTAGCTCCCCAGTGCCGGCAGCACTCATGCAGCCCCAAACCATGACACTCCCACCACCATGCTTGATTGTAGGCAAGACACACTTGTATTTGTACTCCTCACCAGGTTGCCGCCACACACGCTTGACACCATC
>NW_015505200.1:4656379-4657290 GCF_001515645.1 Sinocyclocheilus grahami | reverse complement strand
TTTATTGTGCATCATCTTTAGAAGAGGCTTCCTTCTGGGACGACCGATTTGATGCAGTGTGCGGCATATGGTCTGAGCACTGACATGCTGACCCCCCACCCCTTCAACCTCTGCAGCAATGCTGGCAGCACTCATACGTCTATTTCCCAAACACAACCTCTGGATATGACGCTGAGCACGTGCATTCAAGTTCTTTGGTCGACCATGGCGAGGCCTGTTCTGAGTGAAACCTGTCCTGTTAAACCGCTGTATGGTCTTGGCCACCGTGCTGCAGCTCAGTTTCAGGGTCTTGGCAATCTTCTTATAGCCTATGTCATCTTTATGTAGAGCAACAATAATTATTTTCAGATCCTCAGAGAGTTCTTTGCTATGAGGTGCCATGTTGAACTTCCAGTGACCAGTAAGAGAGAGTGAGAGCGATAACACCAAATTTAACACACCTGCTCCCCATTCACACCTGAGACCTTGTAACACTAATGAGTCACATGACATTGGGCCCAATTTGGACATTTTCACTTAGGGGTGTACTCACTTTTGTGGCCAGCAGTTTAGATATTAATGGCTGTGTGTTTAGTTATTTTGAGGGGACAGCAAATTTACACTGTTATGCAAGCTGTATACTCACTACTTTACATTGTAGCAAAGTGTCATTTCTTCAGTGTTGTCACATGAAAAGATATAATAAAATATTTACAAAAAATGTGAGGGGTGTACTCACTTCTGTGAGATACTGTATATGAAAACAAAGATAAATAAATAAACAAATCAAATCAAATCAAATTGAAATACCTTAATCCAGGATCATTTAACCATTTTAAATGAATATAGCTTTTTGCAAAGAAATTTTAAAAGCTAAATATCTTAATCCGGAATAATTTAACTACTTTATATAATTTTTTTTTATATAAATT
>NW_015505200.1:4654368-4655733 GCF_001515645.1 Sinocyclocheilus grahami | reverse complement strand
TACCCCAGCGACTTAAAACTGGTTTTGTGGTCCAGGGTCACAAATGTATTGTGTCCAGTGGTTCTGAATAGTGATCCCACTTTCATGGCTGTTGCATGCTTGCTTACTACTATATGTGTGTAAGAATGATTTTTTTTTAATTCATGCAGAAAAAGAGCATGTACCAAGATTCATAACCTGATACATTTACAGATTGAATAGGCACTTCAACACTTACATTACACTGCAAAATCCAAATCAAACCAACTCAGCACAAGTGCATGTCTACTCATATGGAAGGACATCTCAGTTACCTTAAAACCTGTTTGTCCTCCTCCCAGAATGTTTGTAATGCAGTGTGCAGGGTATTATTCCAAATGACTGTTGCTTGTCAGTTACACTACTGTATCTGTTCGTCTGGGAAAGGCTCGTCTAAGGCTTTGCTTCGTTAGCAGAAATGCAGCGTCCACAGCACAGTTTTTATTATCTGAATGGATGGCCGTCACATCATTTGTTGCGGCTGTAATTCCGTAGTATCCCTGCGAACAGCCGCGTGTATGCTGTGAGAGACAATATAGCACATCCAAGCTCGCAAATGAATGAGTGGCATTACCCAGATTGCGAATCAGAGACCGGTATGTAGTGTGCAGGCTGTGAAGAGCGCCGACGGTCCCTCAGGAGGATGCAACAGCCTGTGAGGAGATGATGCTGCACGCGCGGAAAGGGTCAGGAAATGAACCCACACCTTTACAGACGTTAAACTAGAGCAAAGCGTCGTCCTACGAGCGTGCGTCATGTTTCACATGACCACCGTCCAGAGAATATACTGTAGAAAGAACATGACACTTGGCTTTATCTTTTAGAAACGTGCTTGGTGAGTTTATAATTGTCAGATAATTAGGAAATATGAATAAACTCATAATTTAAAAGAATCTGTTGGTTACATAAAAGTAAAATAGGCTGCAAAACATTTGATTGGTGGCTGGCTAATGAAGAATATAGCCTCTTCTTTTTAAAGGATATCTATCTATCTATCCCAAAATAACTATAATAACAAATAAAACAACAACAATATATCCAAGCCAAATTAAACACTTTATATAAATTATATATTAAGAAGACTAGACTTTAACAGGCTGTTTCATGTCTCAGTGTTGTTGCCAGAAACTGCAGATAGATCTTCAAAATGTACTTTTCCAAACCACTTATTTAAAACACCATGCTGGTCTACTGATTTTTTATTGCATATGTCATATTGCATGACTGGACCAAATGAACACTTACATTTAATATGCAACTAACTAAGAGCACAATTCACCCAAAAAATTTAAATTCAGACATTTTTTTTGTGAACTTTCCCTTTAAATATCCCAATTTCTCAATTAG
>NW_015505200.1:4651072-4651638 GCF_001515645.1 Sinocyclocheilus grahami | reverse complement strand
CACACACACACACAACATTCACAGCAATACCATTTTAACAGCAGGGCTCATTATATGAACGCACACATGGCTGAAGCTCGTTTCAAAAGAACGGGAGTATTGGGAGACCGCCGGCCCCTGCTCATCCTTGCTCAAGTAGACAAGAAGAAAGGATGGAAGATGGAGATAGGGGGTGCGTGCCTGTGTGCCAGCTGGCAGAGTGAGTCCATGCTTTTGTTTATTTGAGAATTTTGTGGTAAGGGTAGAGATTGAGGGTGGAAGTGAAGGCCTGGATGTCTGTGATGGTAGTGACTGAGGCCAGTAAAGTGGAAACAGGAAGGAAGGTGAGTTTGGAAACCTCCCCATACAATGACATCTTACTACCCTCTTCCTCTTCTTCACCAGCGGCCGGATGTTCCTCACTAGGAAGGTCGATCTCTTCTACTCCGTAACCAACAACCTGAAAAGAAACCATTCATCATTCAGACTAGGGCTGGGCGATATGGCCAAAAAAATTATCACAATTTTTTTCATATCAGTTGATACCGATAATTATCACGATAAATGTCAAATCTTTATTTCTTTCA
>NW_015505200.1:4609793-4650222 GCF_001515645.1 Sinocyclocheilus grahami | reverse complement strand
TAGAAATGCACATTTGATAGTAGCTCGAGTTAGGATGCAGAGGTAAATATTTGTTCATTATCAAAATCATTAACATTTGTAAAAATTTTAGCAACCTCAGTTTTATATGGTTAAATTTATTCTGACTGATTTTTTTTTTTTTTTTTTTTTTTAAGCTTGGTCTCCCATAGTAGCATACATTTAAATCATGATAAACACAGTTAAAACCACACATATAGCACCTCAATCCAATGGTAAAAATATAACGTGAGTTAGGATGCAGAGGTAAATATTTGTTCATTATCAAAATCATTAACATTTGTAAAAATTTTAGCAACCTCAGTTTTATATGGTTAAATTTATTCTGGTTTTTTTTTTTTTTTTTTTTTTTTTTAAGCATTGGTCTCCCATAGTAGCATACATTTAAATCATGATAAACACAGTTAAAACCACACATATAGCACCTCAATCCAATGGTAAAAATATAACGTATGTTATTTAGGTAGCCTATTTGTATGAAAAACAGTAGTCTAAAAACATTCAGTATAAACGCACACATGCTATAGCTTAATCACAAATACGTACTATAATTTTAATACAGGAGTAATGGTAATTAAGTGTGAATATCCCAGGTTTCTCCAACAATACCTTAGTGCAGTGAGTGTTACTACAGTAAATCCATGGTAAATGATGGCGATGTGTAGATTGAAAAGCCTTCTGACTGTCTCGTTGCACACAGTGTTTCTCCTGTTTGGCTTTAAACTAGTTTAAAATACTAAATCATTTGTGTTCATCGCTGAATTCAAGCAGTGGATCTCACAGCACTGTTTGGTGCTGGCGTGACCGAGTAAACGCATCTGCTCTAGTGAGCTCGCGCCGCGCAACAGTTTGAACTTTGATCCGATGGGATAAACGGGTCTTGTGTGGCGCGCTTTAAATGAGTTGCGCTGTTTCGTTCCGCTTTTGGCGCATAAACATTATATCGAACATTTATCGAACATATCGTTTTATCGAGGAAAATTATATCGCGATAATTATCATTATCGCCCAGCCCTAATTCAGACTGGTATCTATGACAGTATATTTACTAAACAATATATGAACAAACAGATTTGCAATACACAAAGGAAATTAGTTCTTTAAAAAAAAAAAAGGAGAACTTTTCGTAAATCCTATAGTTCTTTAAGTTTTTGGTAAATACACAAAATAAATTCTAAAACAAAAAATAATACTAAAACTGAAAATAATACTAAAAATAATAATAGTTAAAAAGTTACTAAGCAGACAAATATCAGTTAAAAGATTAAATCAGATCAGTTAAATCAGATTAATTTGAATGAGAAAAGAATCCTGAGTGTGTACATTAATAAAGGCATATGATTATAATTTGCAATTCCATCACAATTTTAAATCCATTACAAAAAATATTCACAGCTACAGAAACATCTACTGTAATATCATAAAGTTTTAAGTTAAGTAATTGATAGATATAAATTAAAAAAATACAAAAAATATATATATAAACAGAAAATATGCATATACAGGTGCATCTCAATAAATTAGAATGTCGTGGAAAAGTTCATTTATTTCAGTAATTCAACTCAAATTGTGAAACTTGTGTATTAAATAAATTCAATGCACTCAGACCGAAGTAGTTTAAGTCTTTGGTTCTTTTAATTGTGATGATTTTGGCACACATTTAACAAAAACCCACCAATTCACTATCTCAACAAATTAGAATATGGTGACATGCCAATCAGCTAATCAACTCAAAACACCTGCAAAGGTTTCCTGAGCCTTCAAAATGGTCTCTCAGTTTGGTTCACTAGGCTACACAATCATGGGGAAGACTGCTGATCTGACAGTTGTCCAGAAGACAATCATTGACACCCTTCACAAGGAGGGTAAGCCACAAACATTCATTGCCAAAGAAGCTGGTTGTTCACAGAGTGCTGTATCAAAGCATGTTAACGAACAATTCATCATTAACACATTGCTGAACTGTCAGCCTTTGCTCATGTGCAACAGGGCTCCTCACCTCTCGGCTGAGTCTGTCGAAGACGTATTGCTGTGTGACCACCTCTGTCCAGTTCCTGTTCACCTCCTCGCCGAGATGGGTGTCTTCGCAACCCTTCAGCTTGACGAGAGCAGTCACCTGTGTCTTAAAAGCCTCATGACTCAAGCTGTTCATCTTTTCTCCGAAGCTCACCAGAAACTCCTCAATCTTTGTCTCCACCAGCTCAGTGCTAGAATGCAGAAAGAGAGTTTTGCTCATTTAACACCACTCTGAAATATTTCAGAGCCCAAATTAATGGTTTACATTATTTACTATATGTGGAAGCCTTTTTTTGCAGCATACAGTAAACTGAACTCGAGAGAAAACACTTTTAAAATGCACTACTGTTTTAGCATATCAGGGTTCCCACACTTACTGGCCTACACTACCATTAAAAATTATTTTGAAAGAAGTCTCTTATGCTCACCAAGGTAACATTTATTTGATAAAAATACATGAATACATTAATAATACATGAACACATTTTCAAACGCAATTTATGTGAAGCTGAACTTTTAACAGCCATTACTCCAGTCTTCAGTGTCACATGATTATGATACATTTCTTATTTCTTATTACTAATGTTGAAAACAGTTGTGCTGCTTAATATTTGTGGAAACTGTCATAATTTTATCATAATCCTAGTAATTTCTTTCAGAAAAACAAACTTACTGACCCCAACAGTAGTTCTATTTTTCCAGTGGTTTGTGAAGATTTGTAAAAGTAATTTAATAGAAAACAATTTTTTTTTCTAGCTAAAGAAATATTTTACAATGAAAATAATTTATTGCAAATATCAACTACATAAATTTCTAAGTTTCTATGACTTATGACTTTTTTTCCATTTACATGACTTGTGTAAAATCACAATTCCCTTATATTTATTACTGTGGTAGCCCTAATATACAGTATATTAACAAAACATTATAAGATAGACTTAATTTATGAAGCAATAAGATGTTATGCATGATGGAAGTACGTGGATGTATTGTTAACATTCAGTGTAGGCTGTATTTCACTTCAGAAATAATAAAAAGAGCCAATCAGTGTAAAGTAACACTGCAATTTAGTCAAGATAGAGGTGGAGATAAAGGTTAATTATGATTCTGAAGTCAAAAGGCAGCAGCTGCAGCACATAAATCAGATAATTCTGATGCAGCAGTGAACAGCAACCAAAATGCACAGTGAGAACTCACTTGAACTTGGTGGCCTGAGTCTCTACTGTGACTGAGAATCCAAGGACACCTGATGTGTTTCTACAGGTTGGGTAGACATGATATCTATGAAAACAGATGGAGTACAACTAATGAAAACCAGCAACTGGAGCAAGATAAATGTCTTAATGTCATCTCTGCACCACAGACTTACCCCAGTGTCTCTTTGGTTCGGAGGAAGTCAAAGCATGGCTCCTCCATGTGCATCTACAACACAGCAGATACAAATGATAAAACAGGAGTTAAAAAAACAGTTAATATAATGCCACCCCTGTATGAACATACTTTAGTCTGCAGCCACAGCAGTATAATTGGACAGAAGTCTGATATTGGATTTAGCTGATGTAAGGTGCAGAGGAGTAAGAATTTCTGATTAATTGGTTAATAGCTTTTAAAATTGCTATATTTAATGTGTGAAAAATAACATTTGCTTAGTTTAAAATAAAACAGAAAATGAAAAAAACATTTGTTTCAGTCGATATCTGGTACTTCCCAAAGCTGTTATCAGCAGCGATTCATCGTCAAAAATAAATAAATCGTTGGACCTTTAGAACAGTACATTACACTTTACAACGAGAGCCGACTCAGTGTTCTAAAGTAACTGCTGAGAAAGACAGAGAACTGGACAGCATCCAAAGTCAGTCTTCAGTATAAAAGTAAAGTGGATGAGTTGAGCTTATGGCCATGCAGATGTGTGTGCTCAGCGCCCTAGAGAGCAATAATTGAGAACTTCTTTTTAATCTGGCAGGAGGGACTGACTTGATTGCTTAAAAAACCATGGGGCAGCTGTTCCTATACTTTTTATACATGTATAAAGTTACAGTAATGTTTACTGTAAGCGATACCCTTCTGTAGTCAGCCACCAAAACTAAGTCATACTCACCACTAGTAGCTCCATAAGAGTGTGTTCACGCAGGTTCTTAGGACCAGACTACCAAAAGACAGAGGCAGATATTAGGGACAATCACTGCTAATTTAGGAATACAACATAAAAAAGGTGAATATGCCTAGATGTCTTGTCCATTTTGCTGATCTAAATCACAAAACAAGTTTTACCTGGTAATACACAGTGACCTCAGAGTTTGCATCTCCCTTGTTGAGAGACTTCACTTTGCACAGATGATGTTTCTGAGGAAGCTCTACCACTCTGAAGAGAACAGGGACCTCTACTGACAGCTTCTTGAATTGCAATTTGCTGAAAGTGAAAAAAACAAATGCTTTATAAAACTTTTTCTATTTTTTTTTTCAAATTGTGGTACTGCTATACAAAATAAACTGGTGATAAAAGTGCTTACTCTGTAACATACTGCAAAAATCCCATAGATTCCTACAGGTGATGAGAAATTAAAAATGTCAAAATCTTAGTTTTTTGACAGATTAACTAGTTCTGACAGTAAAATTAAAGCTTTTTGCTTTTACAAGTATTATATAATATTCTAGGTGTACATCAATACAAGGTAAGATCTATCAGAAGCAATTGTGGGATATTTTGAACCTGGAATGTTCTTGAAAAACAAATACATGCAATGTGTATATAAAATGTGAGAAAACTCACAGTGCTAGTGAAGTTTCCCTGCACTAGTCCTTCAGCATATAGCTCTGACTTGAAGCTGCTCACAAACTCCATGAGCTCGTCCACACTGAGCCCATCCAGCACAGCTTGGTACTTCTGAATGGTCGACCAGCGAGAGTGCTCTAGAATCTGAAGCCTCACGTCTCTGATGAGACATATATGAACAGACAGAGAGTGATGAGTGGAGGTATGCATTTTTGAAAAGAAATACATAGCAACAGCTATATAGACGCTGGCATATGGGTCTGCGGGGGTTGCAGTGGGACCCATGGTGTTCCAAGCCAAATATATCATGCTTCATTTAGCCTATTCTAGAGCAGTTTTGACACTACATCACTGTAGAAGCTGCATCAACGTGCCACATGCTACCATTCAAAAGTCTGGGGTCAATAAATTTCTTGAGCACCAAATCAGCTTATTAGAATGATTTCTGAAGGACCATGCGACAAAGATTGCAGTAATGGCTCCTAAAAATGCAGATTTGAATAGTAATACGTTTCAAAATATATTAAAACAGGAAACAGTTCTTTTAAATTGTAATAAGATTACAGTTTTTATCCAGCATTTTTTATTAAATAAATGCAGACTTTGTGAGCAAGGAATTCTTTCAGAAACATTTCTTAAAAAATCTTACTGACCCCAAACTTATGAACGGCAGTGTATAGACTAGTATTTAGACAGATGTTTTAAGGTGGCATAAGGTGGCATTTATTTATACAAAATCACAATTGCAAGAAAGAAATGTCACATGCTCGAATGTTGCAAACCATAGAATGGCAGTGTAAAAACGCTGTAAATATGCTTGAAAGACTTGCATTCCATCAGATCGTTCCATCATCCATCAGATTTGCATTTTCTAAATTAAAGAAAACTTAAAAAATTAACAAAAAAATTGATAAGAGTGCCGGTGTACGATGCCACTACTTGTGGGCAGGGCTATAGGTGTTTATAAAGTGTAAGTGCAGTAAAGGAAAAACGTGAAGGAGACACACTTTCCAAGCTTTTCAGGCTTGATGAGGATGTTAAAGTAGGTTTTCTTCAGCTGCTCTGCAAACATGCTGAATACATCAGGAGCAGCAGAGAAATCAGCAAGATAATCCACGATCAGGTTGAACAGCAACTGCAACAAATGTCAGAAATGAAAGAATTTTTTTATTTTTTATTAAACCATTTTCTGTATACAACTTGATATGAGCTTGTTACTTACCGGTAGTTTGTGGTTGAAGCCCTTAACCTTGATGACAAGACCATGCTCCCCTGCAACAAATTTATATTCTAGCTGGGCCACATCAGCCTCGTAGGATGGATCTGCCAAGTTATGCACCAGGATATTCACAAACAGGTCAAAAAGCACCAGGCTAAGTGGAGGTGAGAAGAGAGAACAAAAAGAGAAGGTCAGATGGAAAGGTAAGTGGATGAACAAGAATAGAAACTAGAGATAGTGATTCCCAAGACCTGAGCAGACACACTAATAGCTAGATGGGTTTTCCATGGCTACAGCATTTAAAAGATCTGCTCGAACGACTAAGTTTTCACATGATCTTCAGCTTACTTTTTTGCAGACTTCTGAACCACAGGTGATATAAGGTGGAACTGCACGTATGCTGCAGGAAGAGAGATAAAACGTAAGTGTGAGCTGGGTAATTGAGCAGAGTTACAGAAAGAGATTTTTCGTACTTCCCACTCAATCTATTTTGCTATTGGACATCGGAGACATGATATATTGCGTGTAGAGACAAACACAATGACACCTTTGGGGATCTTGAACTTGTTGTCCTTCTTATACCACAAACACCCTCTGTCATTGTTCATTATTTTGACAGGGTACTCTGTGTCTGGACAGTCAGAGGTTTTGAGGGTGAAATCAGTGGCTGGAGGTGAAAAGAGACACAAGAACAATGGCACATGGTCTTGAAACTGGCTACAGAAACAGCACACAGCAACAACATTAAAAGACATCAACTGAAGACACCCACCGATGAACTTATTTTCAGCAGGTAGGTGAAGGCTTGGGTTTAAATCAAAATCTCCTGCCCAGAGCTCTCTCCAGTGCTGCTGTATGTCTGTAAGGGAAAAAAAATCATGGTGCTTTTGTCTCCAGAGTTGCACAATATAGAGGAAAAATGCTTAATGGTATTTATTGCATAATGTGATAACCCTAAGATTAATTAAGAATACATTTCAAGTAGATTTTAAACCAGGAAATAATTACTTCCAATAAGCATGTCAGTTTTCAAAATTGTCAACTTCTCAAGTGCATCCGAGTAAGAAATAACAAACCTTTTACTAAAGCAACAGGCAGAAACAGCTTGTTGTGCTTGGACTTAAGATGTATTTCCCATTTGAGTAACCACCTACAATCTACTAGTATACTAATATCAGTTATGCTTTCCTGCAGTTATGTTCAAAACCAAAATACTCCTACACAACCAAGGTACTTCTTAATTTTGGCATCAGATATTCTTTTAAAGCTACAATGGCTACACTGACTCATTTTGATAAGCTAGAGCACATTCACTTCAAACTGGCATTAATGCTGCTTGTTTTAAGTGTATGTAAATTTATATAATTTTGTGATTGAGCTTATTGCGACAAGTAAATCTGCAATGTTTACAATTCAGCACTGGATTCTGACATTCACTTCCAGACTAATCTAATACGGACACAGATTCTAAGATATCAAACTTTAACTTCTCATCCTGAATATTGTATTTTAAACTGAATTGAAAATATGTACAAACCCTCTACACTGTACTGAGTCCCAAACCACTTTTCCCTGAGTGGGCACTGGCCTTCATGCTCAGGAGACAACAGGAGCAAGTTAGCCTTCTTTGGTGTGAGGAGGTGCAGTGCAACAGAGATCACCTAAGAGAAAAAAAGATTTTCTTTCACTTGGCATGCTAAAATCGAGTGTTGGTTGTCAACGGTTCAGAAGACGTGAAATAAAGTGCGTGCATCTGTAATAAAACGTCCCTCACACGGCTCCGGGGCTTGAATAAGTGAGGCACGTTTTATTACGGATGCACGCACTATTTCACGTCTTCTGAACTGTTGACAACCAACACCCGCTTACCCCCCCCCCCCCCCCCCCAACCAAAAAAAAAAAAAAAACTTCAGGTAAAGGGGCCTACCTCTGTTGGGGCCCAAGAGTCTGAAGCATTTTCAAATACTGGAAGACGAGATGAGCAACCTGAACGAAGAAAACCATCCAAATTACCATGGATGCATTTATTCTGAGTGGGACTAAACTTTACAGCAATCGTGTCGTTATAATTTAGGATGGAAAAGGGGTGTGTTTGTGCCTCAGAGGCTTTGTAATCCGATTTTACACATATCTAGCTAAGCTGTTAGTTTCTCAGCTTCCCCACATATTTCTCTAATGACATTAAGTGTGAAAACAATATTATATCTTAAGGATGCTTGTAAATATAATGCATAATTTTGACATGCACTAGTAGTGTAGGATCACAGAAATGTAAAAGAATGGAAGGTCTAGACTGATGACCCTTGCAGACCTCATAGAAGTTCTGGAAGCCCTCATCAGTCAGAGTTATTGAGATACTAAAAATTGAATAGGTGGTGTTCTGATCAAAACCAGTCTCACTGTTTCCGCCAAACAAAGCTAGAGCCCAGCACCTAGACCGAGAGAAAGAGATTAAATTTCCCAGTTTCTGGGGTAAGTGCAAAATTGATGCGACATGTAGAGATTAGTTACAATGAAAGTAGAACCACCTTGCCATTTATTAAAAACCAAATCATGAGAGAAAAGACTCACTTCCTCCTAAGCATGGACAAGATACTTCCAGTTCCCTCATGGCCAATCAGCCAAGCAATGTAATGCAGAGGCTTTACCCTGAGGACCAACATAAAGAGTTTTTGTTAAGCATAATTTTTGAGAAATAATATTGGCATTCCAATACAGACCATATTGGACCAATACAAAATCAATATGTAAAGTTTTTTTATGAGTGCAGTTTTGTTCTGTGACATATTTGCTACTGATAAAGGAAGTTGAGGTGAGACATATCAAAGACATGGATATACAAAGATGCCCTCAAAGCGAACAAAGACTTTAAAAAAATAAAAATAAAAAATAAAAAACTCCCAATTTTGAATTTCATTTGTTTTTAACAGCACTTTTGAAAGATGTTTTATGAATGAAAGTAAAATGACTGATGACTGAACCTGTAGTGCTTCTCTTGCGGGGGTAGAGCCCATGTGATGGTGAGGGCATGTACTTTTCTAACAGGCACCACTGCAACAAACAACAAACAAAACATTAATTGTAGGTTCTAGAGTTTCATTAAACCTCATTTGAACATTAAGTTCTACTACATACTTCGGTAAAGTTTGTTGAAAGCAGGTGTTTCAAAGGGGCTCAACTGGTCTGAAAAATCAGGTTTTGGCTTCCCACTGAAAGGCATTGAGAAACTCATTAAAAATAAACGCATTAATATTATGAAAGACATTGAGAAACTCTTTAAACACATTAATATTTTCACATTTTACAGATATTCAAATAGGACTTGGATTGAGCTTACTTGTTGGGTACCTGACTGAAGATTTCTCTAACCCATTCCTCAAGGGTGTCAAGACTCTCTATGAAGGTAAGAGTAGAAGAGATTTTAGGATCATTTTCTATTAGAAATGCCATATCCGAATTAAGTCCTGCATACTGTACCTACCTTTAGACTGCACAGCTAAGGTCATATAGTGGGCAGAGTAGTACCTTTTCCAAAACTCACGGAGCCGCTTGTAAACATTGATATTCTTTTCCCTAGGCTCAGTCTTCAGGGTCAGTGCATTTCCTTAAATACAATCACAAGACCATCAAAAAAACAACAACAACAACTTTAGAATAAACCCAGAAGCTACTCTAAAGCAGCTTTTGACATGTTTGACTTACCCCAGCAGAACTTGCTCATGGGATGGTTGGGCTTTGCTAGGCTGCCAAAGAGCATTTCCTTACGGTGAGAGTCTGAAGGCTTAGCAAGCTGATATTCTGTAGCAAACAAAACACATTAGGCTGTTAAACTTCACAGTTGAGATATCAAGAATATTTTTAATCTACATAATATAAATGCTTTACTCACCACTGTCCACAGCCTCAACCTCTCGATCAATGGCGTCTTCAATCATAAGAGGACAGACGAAAAACTGAGCCCATCTGAGTTAACATTAAAAAAGATAATCACGTTATTTTAAAGCTTATGTATGACCAAACATATAAAGAAATGTGCTTGTTTTTATTTTAATGCTTTTGGTTAGAAAATACGATCACTTTTTTTTTTTTTTTTAGAGCTGCTTCACCTGTCAAGGGCTTCTTTGAAGCATTTCCTCTGGACATCAAATTGGAAAATGGTTCTCTCACAATCAGTGGAAGCATTATCACTGCCACCATGCTTTTTAAGGAACGCATCAAAGCCATTTTCAGAAGGGTACTTTTCGCTGCCCATGAACACCACTGGGACATAAGTAGAGAGATACGTTTGACTGAAACATTATCACTGAGAACAAAGCATTATTGAATACAGTAATGGCAAACAACTGCAGGTGTGACTTACTGTGTTCCAGGAAGTGTGCAAGGCCAGGTAGGTCATTAGGGTCGCTGAAACTCCCTACGCCAATACACAGGGCCGCTGCAGACTAATTTCCAAAAAAAAGAAAAAGGAAAAAATAATTAAACTGCACTGAAATCATTTCAACACACTTAAGCTGATATGTTTATGTAAAAATTATAACTGATAATTTAGTTTTATATTACATTGTCTAAATAGAAATAGAAAAACACTACAAACTAAGATCAGTCATTTTAAATACCACAAATGAATTTAGACATCAAAACATTATAATGTACAGTAATGACAAATGAATATTCATTTTGAGATTTGCTAAATATTACATGAACAGGTGCCATTAAATTAAATATAACAAAATATCCAATACTGATAAAGATAAAATATAGAAATATCATGTATCCTTCAAGTCACAATGAAATGGAAGCAGTGACAGGTCCGAATGGAGCAGATTATTAAAAAAGAAAAAAGAAAAAAAACGTATGGTGGACTTGTATGTAATGTATTGTATTGTATTGCAAGATTGTATCTATCAGTTGTTGACTGGATGGAGGTAGAACTGAATGAGTGTTTCAGTCGACTGTAAGAAAGGGGCTGGGTTTAAGTGGACAAAATGATTGGCAGGAAGATCGTTAAGACAGTTTGGCGGGGAAAAAAAGAAAGAAAGAAGGAAACATGGATAAGTAGGATTTTTCTTTCATGCTGACTTTAATATATGTTCAACCAAAATAACATGCAGCCAGTATCAGAGTTTGAATCCCTAGACAACAAAACACAAACCTGTTTTTCAGATCCCTTTTTCTTCTTCCTGTCGTTGTCCTCGTCAAGCTCCTCAAAGTCACTATCTTGACTGTCCCCTTCTTCTTCAGATTCCTCATCCGTTCCTTCCCCCGAGTCTCCCTCCTCTTCCGCTTCCTCTCCCTCCTCTTCTTCCTCCTCCTCCTCCTCTTCTGAATCTTCATCATCTTCAGTTTTCCCATCTAAATCACTCAGATCAGAGATTAGGAGAGCCCTCAGTCCGTTACTTAGCTCAATGTATCTGGTTGAAAAGAGAGAGAGAAAAAAAATCTGTTAGCTGGTTTAGTCATCAGCACTTGCATGCAGGGTTGTGTTACACACTCAAAAAAATGCAACTGGAGCTTGTGTTTTACTTGTGTGATCTCATATTTCTGCGAACTCCCTGTCCTTAAGTGCCAACATACAATATCATTCATAATGTAAAATGATCTTTTAAAAGGTTTCACTTGGCACTTTATGAACGAGACTATGCTAATCAATAGAACCTAGTTATCACAGTTTAAAATCTGTACATGTGGACTTTACCTGTATTGTTTGGGGTCACTTGGAGATTTAATAATTTGAGGGTCTCCTTGGTTGTCATCTCCACCACTGTCCCCCGGAGGTGCGTTGGGGTCTCTGAGTGCTTCACCCCGGTCTGGACCAGCAGACTGAGCAGCACTGCTGGCTCCAGCACTTTTGAACTTGTTTGTCTGGGGCATCTTGAGCAATGATACTACTTTAGCACTGGCGTTGAGGTGAACGGGGCGGTTTATGACTCTGCTACAAAACAGGTGAAACGTACGCGCAGCCTTGAACAGAGCAATACTGACTTTGTCAGTCGAAAAGAAACGATATGTATATTAGAAACAGGGTGACCATAAAAATAAATACATTTTGTAATGTAGCTTGAATGATGGAATGAGTCGGGTCTGTCTTTTGACGAGGGAATACTTTAACTTCAGATACATATTTTGACAGTATATATTTGTATCACCACTGTGCTACAATGAAGCTAATCTGCTACATAGTGACACAATATAAACCAAAAACGTCTGATTCGCTTGCTATGGTTACTAAACGAACTTCGATAGTTCGTCTAAAATATGATGCATCCAAGTGTGATCAGTCCCTCACATTATTTCACAAAGTTAGCCAAGTTTCATCGCAGTCTCATACCTGCTATCCTGATGATGGGTCAGCCGAACCTTACAGCACGCAGCCTGTCACTGGTAGCTTGCGTCTATGCAACAAGAAGAGTTCTGATTCGTCAAAGGTCATAGACGTAGTAAACCACGAATCTATGATTGGCCAAAGTCCTTGCTAAGGCAAATAGCTAGATGATGCTGTTTTGTCTGTCTCAGCAATTTGCAAGTTTATGTTGTGGTCTGTGGAGGTTCTTACAGTTGTCAGTCCACCACCGATTACTAAATTAGCGGCGAAACTGTAATTACATCATGTCTATATTATTTTCTATCTTTTAGTAAATCCCAGAGACTATAATCCAGTCGCCCTTAAATCAATTAGGCTACTTGTTAAATACAAGCGTGCATACATACTCAGGGATTTTGGAGTTAAATCATCCTGAAGAAAAGGGTGTACAGAATTGGTAAGACATGTATATAACTCAAGATGTATTCGTGGCAACTTAAATATACACATTCCCTTATTAATATACATGTATTTTAACCTTATATTTTGATAAGAAAAGTTTATGGACATGCTATACAGTATACACCAACCACCCAAACACATTTATGAATTCATATGACCTTTAGAAGAACTGTAATGATGATGAGTCTAAGATTGTCTTGACTACCAAACTTTTAAAGCCATTGTTAATCCTGTAAAGTTTTATATATATATATATATATATATATATATATATATATATATATATATATATATATATATATATATATATATATAATGTATGTGTGTGTGATTTAGATTTTGTTTTGTATCATATTTGATACATCAGGCTTTTATGGCTCATAAAGTATCATTCAGTGAGAATATGGAGCTCACACTTGAGGAAGAAAAACACATTGGTTTTATTCAGATGGCCAAACTGAGCAAAATATGCAATTTCGTTCAGATGTTGTTATTTATATGTCCAACGATTAAGACTAAATTCTGATTAAAAGCTTCTAATGCAAATCAAAATGAGATTTTTATAACAGTAAAACAGGCTGCTTACATAAAGAATCTTGAGCAAATAATCCCAATAAATGTAATTAAATGCATCAGATACATGCAAACATACTTCAGTAAGCTGATATACACAGGCAGAGCTTAAGTGTCCTTTTGAACCTTTATTCCTTTCCATTTAATCACCAACAGATACCATGTGAAAGGAGAATGAATGATAAATACCACACCATGACAACCAGATGTGGAACAGTTATACTGGTAAGCTGAACTGTCATTATACGACTTTCAAGAGTTAAGAGTAGGCTAACACAGTGTTTTCAGTCACATATCACATCTTTGCTGCTGCTGTGGATGAGACCAGTTGGCTTGTGTTTGAGTCTCATGTAATGACTGACTGCGACTCTCTCCGTCAGTAGGGGGAGCTCTCGTCGTGTCTTATTTTCTGCTTCATTTAGTGTGTGGCTGCTTTGATGTAATCTTTTAACATTTCAAGTATGATGCTTCACATGATAAGAGGTGATTTCCCTTGGAGCACTACTCCTGTTTTGCGAAATGCTGTGTCACAACATTTGGAGTTTAGGTCTGGTGGGTTTCAATTTTTAACAAGATGCTTTTGACAAGGAAATGCACTCGAACAGACAAACAGATGAGACACTGAAAAAGTCATTGTGATAACATTGATTTATGTTAAGGATAATAAAAGTATGGCTATACAAATTTGTATACTCAAAATGATTACTATAACACAAAATATTAACTGTGCAACATGGACAGTGGAAATGTTATTCTATATTAGAAATGAATACTGATTTTAATGGATGAACATACACGTAATAATAGATGATTATGCTATTGTGTCCCACTTTACTTATAGTGACCCTATTGAATGGTCCTTAGTGGTTTTATGGAAATATTTAACATGATTTAACATAAGATTCAGTCACGGCATTCACCGGTCAGATATTTCCTACTATTTGCGGTCGTCCATGGCAACACTGTATATCTGATAACTGAACCAGTGCTACTTTCCTCAGAGCACATTGGTATTAATATTATTGTAACATTGCTGCAGTGTTTGAGTTGTTGCTAGGCAGATTGTTTTGTAAATTTTATTATGTATATATATATATATTATGTATATAACAAATATCTGTTTATTTTATATAAAAAAAATAACTCTAAAAAATAAAATGCATATTTTTTGCATTTATGTGTTCATTCATGTGACTGCTGCATGAATTAAAAGGGCTTCTAAAATAGCACCCTTCATCCACTGCACTTAATCCACCAGGAGTTTACATAGGGACTCCAAAGGACAGGTTCCCATGGCAACTGATTTATATCCTAATTAAAATAGGAGGGTAGTTTAATTAGCTTAACACTGGTTATTGCTCAAGGCCGACCGTCCTTGGTGGAGGTCCATGTGTGTAAGGAGAGGGGTCATTGCTCTGTGGTATCCACGAGGTGCACCTAACTAAATAGTAACAGCACCTGTGGATCCAGATACCCCCCCTTTCTAGCACTTCAGTGTCAGCTACGCCCTTCATCATCTGTTTTCTAAAGCTCTAATTAATGACCAGCTTCAGGCTAAATGAGCTTCAGATGGCCTGACCATCAGATTACATCTCATGATTTTTATTTATTTATTTATTTTTCTCTTGGAAAAATTACACCTCTAATTGGGTCTCTTCAGTTGTCGCAAATTGAGACAGTTGATTTTGTCAAACAATCTTTGTTGGTTTCATGTGAGGGGGATTTATAATTGAACAGAGTGCTTGAACTGATTTGTTAATTAGTCAAAGGTGGTGGAAATCATGTAAATCCTCAATATAATCATTCTTCAAACAAAGCTAATCTTTTGTAATAATATTAATTACACACAATTACTTGCTTCAATTGATCAGTATGTGAAAACCATTCATGGCTATTATACTATTATGGAACGGAAATTGAATTGTTTCTTTGAAGACGATTGAAATATGCTTGAGGTCAGAATCTGGCATTAGTTTTCAGAGACGGTTGGGTTTCTGGACCCCATTACTATCTTGTCAATCACTGTGCCTTCTTCCTCCTGCACAATATGATGGCTGCAAAAAAATGGATATCCAGCACAACATACCTTTAATAGTGAATAAAGTCGTATAAAGCCTCATAATTTCAACCCCACAATTCCTAATAATTTGTTTGTTTGTGTCTTTTCAGCTTTTCTTTTCTTCAAAGGGCTCTGGTAAATAGTCTTTCAGCAATTTGATGGGAAAAACACTGCTTTAATCACCTTTAACAGGCTTTAGAAGAGAAGGGAAGCTGCTGTCGCAAGCTAATTCACTGGAACATGTTCAGATCTGTAGCCCTGATCTGTGTGACGGCATTAAAGATTTTTTTAAGGATCTTCAGGAAAATGCTTTAATGCTCAAAGGCACAGAGAGCTGCTGAGACAGAGTATTAACTAGCTTTAGCTGCGGATTCTCTGTTACCTGTGGGAAATTCACAATAAAGGGAAAAGTAAAGTCGATATGCTTGTGTGTTCAGAATATTCCTTCGGATATATGTGAGGAATTTAGTGGTTTCATTAGCCGTTTGCTTTGGTTTTAATGCACAAAACCGTGATTGAAGCTTGCAGCATGGTATATTCCACAATAAACCAAAATGGTCAGATGAGAAATCACGATTATTTATCTGTGCATATCACTGTCAAATGACAAACTCATTATGAAGTAATTAACTGGTGATTTATAAGATAATTAATCAGCCATATGAGAAATCAGCAAAAGTGGGCATCAAGTCAACATTGTTCATTCTCAGTTCCTAAATAAGCAACATGCCCATGTATGAAGCACCACATTGTTGCGCAATAGCAGATGGCACTATGTTTCCATGGTAACCAAAATAAGGTTTCATTAAATTGTTAGGGCCCTAATACCATGAAGGATGATGAATAAGTAACCCAAGAAGCCTCATCGCTCTGGGAACAGTTACAGTATTATTTAATAATACGAGAATGTTGTGATACAAAGTAAATAACCCGCATTACGCATTATGGGTACAAACTACTTTCTTTCGCAAATCTAACAAATATGTCTAGGAGAGCGAGAGTAACATATTTAAAGCGCATTTAAAAAAAGCCCTGCTAAACCTGAAACGATGTGTAGCGCGCCGACTGCTGCGTTCATATTCTTCTCAACATCTCGAGCATATTTGGAGCGTTTCATAGCAGGGCTGCGTGCGGGCGGGCGCGCTCTCGGTTCAGTATATTTTACTTGGAGACCGAAGTCCGAGGCAGCGCCATCCTGTGATTTATTTCAATGCCAAGTTGCATACTTGAACCGGCTTAGTTTTTCTTACTGTTGCCGAAATGTGCTAAGATCTCGCTCATCATCAGTCCTCACAGTGGTGCTGAACTGCAGCCTTCGCTGTCTTCACTGTTGAGCGCTCGTCAGGGGAGCGGACCTGCATCCTAAAGCAAACCTTTCTGAGACATTGCAGTCCTGTCACGTCTTCGGCTCTCCTATTTGCCTCCACCACGAGAGCGGAGAGGAGAAGGAGGAGAAGAAGAAGAAGCGGCGGTGACATGGCAAGAAGCATCATTTAAAGTGGTCCATCTTCTGCTCTTTTAATTCCACTGCAGCAACCTGAGTGAGTAGCGCACATTTCTGCTCAGTTAATGCCTCTTGATATGGATCCGGACGCGGGCGGTGGTAAAGGCAGACAAAGGGGAATGCGAATAGATTGCATTTTAGCGCATTGGATTATCATTGTGTGTTAATTGTGTCTCTGACAGCGTAATATAATGGCATGAATCGCTCTTGGTTAGCTAATTAACATTGTGTTCAGCTTCCATAAGTTAATCTTTTTCATGCAGTGCTTGAATGGTTTCCTTATATGTCTGTATTGCATACTCAGTTCAAAGCTGGATAGATCTACATTATTTCAATGACCTGCATGCACATATACTTCTTCAGTAATCAATAGAACCTAGGTCTTATTTACATCACATTCCTAAGTGCCCTGCTGTGCACATTAGCTAATAGGTGCTCCTGGAGGAGGGGAGAAAGAAATATTTTCCATGGAGGTCAAATTGATATTCCAGAGTCATTAGTTGATTTGGAAACTAAAGCGAAACCTCTAGAGAAGTATGATGCCTTTAAATGGATTAGGTCACATTTTGCTTCTTCTCAATATCACTGTAACAAATGCAGCAGGCATACTTTTAAGTCAACATTAAGCTCTGGTGCATTTGATGACATTGGTTATTGAAGCCTTATTCTATATTTCGAGTATATTGTTTGCAGAAAAAAACTGCAGTCAAAGCAGCCAAGCTGCATTCCGCTCTGTCATACAGTATAGATGATGGCCTCCCCTATTCTACAGTCATATCACAACTAACTTGTCAAAAGTCAACATCATTTGGATTGAGCAGTGTTCATCATCCTCTATGTATTCACGCCACTAAAACTGTTGTATTTTTTTCAGTGCAGTGAAGGAGCTCTTGAGGCTATGCACTTGCCTGCTTTTGGTGAAAGCATGTTGTGGGTTACATTGCTAAGCACAATTGCACTTGGATGGACGACTCCTATCCCTCTACTTGATGATTCAGAAGAAATAGATGAGCCTTGCTTTGAGCCCTGCTACTGCGAAGTGAAGGAAGGCTTGTTTCATGTTCATTGTGATAGCAAAGGATTTACAAATATTAGCCAAGTCTCACAGTCATGGCTTAGACCATTCAAGCTCTACCTGCAGAAGAACTCTTTACGGAAGCTCTATTTCAACAGTTTTTTGCACTTGAACAATGCAGTGGCCATTAATCTGGGCAATAATGCCCTGCAGGATATCCATGTTGGGGCTTTCAATGGGTTGAGCTCCCTGAAGAGGTTGTACCTTCACGAAAACAAACTGGAAGTGTTCCGGAATGACACATTTCTCGGACTGGAGAGTATAGAATACCTTCAGGCTGACTATAATGTTATCAAGAGAATAGACAGTGGGGCTTTCCGAAATCTCCACAAACTCAGAGTGCTCATCCTTAATGACAATTTAATACCAATGCTGCCGGCGTTTCTTTTCAGATCTGTCTCTCTCACGCACCTTGACTTGAGAGGCAACCGACTAAAGACGTTGGCTTATAAAGGGATTTTGGAATATATCGGTCGCAGTCTTATGGAGATCCAGTTGGAAGAGAACCCTTGGAACTGTGTCTGCGATATCATCCAGCTCCAAGCCTGGCTGGAGCGGATTCCATACACTGCAGTTGTTGGTGAGATCACATGCGAGTATCCTTTCCACCTCCACGGGAAGGACCTCAGAGAGATCAAACGCAGTGAACTTTGTCCCTTATTGAATGAAGCCGAGATTGAGTCAATTCTAAGCATTCTCCACTTACCATTCTACACAGGGAGGGTGAGGCCTACAAAGCCTTCATCTATAGTCTTCCCCAATCAAAACACTGTTTCCTCCATGGAACAAAGAGAAAGACCCCCAAAGCCAACAAAACGACCCAGGCCCTCAAAGACACCACCAACACCACGTAGTGTGTTCCCTAATCAGCCGCCTGTAGCCGGATACCAGACAAGGCCGCCTATACCGATCATTTGCCCCATTGGATGTACCTGTAACTTGCATATTAATGACCTTGGTTTGACAGTCAATTGTAAGGAAAATGGGTTTCGGAACATTTCTGAGTTAATGCCTCGACCCTTGAACGCTAAGAAGCTTTACTTAAGTGGAAATCTCATTCAGAGAATTCACAAATCTGATTTTTGGAATTTTTCCAGTCTTGATTTATTGCACTTAGGAAACAATCAAATATTTTACGTCCAAGAGGGGGCTTTTATTAATCTCCCTAATTTGAGAAGCCTTTACCTGAATGGTAATAATATTGTGAAGTTAACTCTTGATATGTTCCATGGCTTGGACAGCCTTGAGTATTTGTATTTTGAGTACAATGAGATACGAGAAATCCAGCCGGCTGCCTTCAGTTTAATGCCCTCCCTGCAGCTAGTCTTTCTCAACAACAACCTCCTGCAAACGTTGCCCATGGGAGCGTTCGCAGGTACCTCGCTGACACGCCTGAACCTGCGGAACAACTACTTTCATTGCCTCCCAGTCAGCGGTGTTCTAGAACACCTGCATGCTGTCGTCCAGATCGACCTGAATCAGAACCCCTGGGACTGCTCCTGTGACATCATCCCTCTCAAAGAGTGGTTGGACACGCTGAGCTTAGTGGTCATAGTCGGAGAAGTGGTGTGTAAGACCCCCGAGCTAGTCTCAGGAAAAGATTTACGCTCTCTGAATTCTGAAGTGATTTGCCCTGAGCTTCGACAGTCCTCGCTGTCTCCTGCCGAATCAGATAGCGGGTTTGTTACTACATACCCTGAGGTGGGGCCGCACCTGCCGAAAGGTGCCATACCCCTCTCCGTTCTCATTCTCAGCCTGCTGGTTCTTTTTGTGTCTGCGTTCTTTGCTGCTGCAGCTCTTTGCGCATATGCTCTTAAAAGGCGAGAAAAGCTACCCTTTAGGAAGCAAGGGGAAGTGGGCCTGGCAGGCATTCAGATGGAATGTGGAATATTCACAGAACAGCCACCCACCTTACCAGAGACTCCTCCTTCCAATCACGTGTACGATAGCATCGGTGCTCCCTCCTCACACATGTGCAGCAACTCCATTTACAAAAGCGGACAAGAGGAGTCAGGGCAGAAGCATTCATTCTCAGAGACAAAAGAGAGCGGTTCGCACTACAGAACGCTGGTGGAGAAGGAAAAGGAGTGGACCATGGCAATCTCCAGCTCCCCCATTAACACTATTGTCACTGTTGGCGTGCCATGTGGTGACATTGCCAGCTTCCATGAAAACGGAATTCTCTGCCCGACTGTCATTGATAGCCAAGGTCCCACGCCCAAGGTGGGATTAGTGGACAGTCTTTTTGGCACAACTTCCCAGTTTAGCAATCTGCCTGACAGACACACACACCCTCCCTCAGAGTATCCACATGCCAAACAGGATACCAGACAAAAGCAAATGATCACAAACGCCACAGGGACAAGGACAGGATGTCCTCATCAAACCCAAAGTGATTACCCTGAGCTGAGGGCTAGACTCAAAACAAAGATGGATTACATTGATATGCTGGAGAGGTCATATCAATTCTAAGACATGTCAGATGTAAGACTGCACATCCAAAATGAAAATGGTAAGATGGAAAAAGAATTCATGCGATGTACGATGGTACGGTTTTCCCTCAAGTTGCTCTGGAGGAAATCCCTCGTTCAGATTTTTTAAAGTGCCTTCATAAGAGCAGCCAGCAATGTTGTAAATGAGTATTTTTGTATCACAGTTTTATTTATCTAAAATACATAGATTTAAATTGGAGGGAAAGGAATCAACTGTTTCCAGACTTTGAGATGTTGGTAAACATGTGACTCAAATTATACATATGAATGCAGGGCGTGCGGTCTTGGCTTTTAACTTGTTTGCATTGAAAACTTCTGAGATATTTTTTATTTAACTGAAAATTGTCCTTCAGCAATAGAGATACTGCAGTTATTGTATAACTGTTAATTGCTTTGTTGAATCTGTATTTTCAAATTGAGTAGATTGTCTTTATTGGGACTTAAGGAATGGTTTTATGGACCAAGGTAAGGTCAAAATATGTAAAAGTTTGGGAACTATTGATCATGTCTACAGATGTACCTTTTCATGGTCTATCTCACAAAGGCAAAGATAGATCTGTGCATATATTTATTCTTAGATTTCAGTGTTGCAATTATTATTGTAAGACATTATGTTAAATCAGTGTATAATGATTATGCCTCTGGTTTAGCCTTCCTTGAAAAAAAAAACATGAATTCAATAAAGGGTGCTAAACTAAGCCAAGTTCTGCTAACTGTACCATTTTGAGTAGAGCACATGCAGATTTTGGCCTCTACATAGCATGCACACACATACACAGCACTTTATCCATGTGCTTATAGTATGCTTCAAACAAGATTCGAAAGAACAAAGTGTTTCAAATGAGACCTCATATGCTGGAAACTAGTAAATAACAGTGTGAAATTTGTCAAGAGATTGCATGATATTGACACAGTCAATTTGCGGAAGACTGTCAGGTCACCCACAGACCTGGAGGAGAGGAAGCAGAGAATATGTGCAGCATTCTTATAGCATCCTCTGCAGTCTCCAGTCCCCTGAGTGTCCATGGGAGGGCATCCGTTAGATACACCTATTCACCATGCATAAGCTGGCTTAACCTAGTTACGCAGCATTGCGTAAGGGAGAAAAATACCCTTTTTGGCATCATACTGTAAAAGCCTTGAATAAAACCAAACCTGGAAAGAGATGAAGCTGAATATTTATGAATATCGAAGTTCCGTCATCCCACGGTTTGACGTTTGTCATTTTTATTTCCTCATTCTCATCAACTTCTTCCATTATTTCTTCTCTGATTGCATGAAATGCAATTACAAACCTTTACTTGGAGCCATCTGAACACATTATCCCATTTCAAAGAGCTACAGTAAATATTAAAGTAATGGAGCATCTAAAGTATGAAAGTGTGCGCCAGAATGTTTTAATTGCTCACAAAAGGGTTTTGCTGTTGGTCCAGTTTCTCTTGAAATTGGCCAGTAGACGAGCTGAAAGTCCAAGGACACGTGTGTGAAAGGAGGATAACATCAGAGCCCTGGATTGGCTCTTATCTCGCTGCTCCTGTTTATTTTTGCTAATGTTGTACTTGGCAGATTCCATCCTTCACCGGCCATCCATCATTTACACAGTTGGACGTTTATAATGGCATTTCTGCTTCTGGCATCCAGACCTGCTTGTCAAAGAGAGCAGCTTCCTCCTAACCACCTTTCCTCGGCGATAATTCATAAAGCTTTTGTCCAAAGTATGAGGAGAGATAGTCCTCTCAATGCCACTCCAGTAACCCTCATTATACGCCTCTGCCACCCAATCCCACAGACGGCCTGGCCAACTGATCCTGTATGCAGTGAATGCTATCGCAGGGACAGTCAGCTGCTCTGCTACATAGTGCTCATGTGCCTCGCCAAGACAAAGTGGCATTTAACCAAGAGACCACGAACAGAGTGAAACGGGCAGATGTGAAATGATTGCTTATGTTTAATGGTTGATGGAATCTAACTAACCAGCAGTTACTTTCTTTGATAGTATTGTGTTTTTTTTTTAATGGAAGGCTCCTAACATAAAGTGGCATCATTATGAGGTTAATAATTACTTCTGAAAAATGTTCTCAGAACAGCCATTTAACACAACACCGTTATTATGAATTCTGAACACGACATATGGCGATGAATGTGAAAATGTAATGTGCCGCACCGCGGATTATGTGTTCCCAACACGTAAATGAGCCACAAAGTACCTGCGGAATTTTCAATGGGATGCAATTAGTCAGCAAACGGTGTGTGCCATTGCTCTCTGACATTTGCATTTTTACCGGAGACGGTGGCCTTTTCCTCTGGCTGTCATGCCTGTAATGTGTCTGCTCAGACATGCCGTCAAAACCCATGCCCCTTGGGAAATTCAGGGACACCATTGTGCAGACAGTTGTCATTTTACTTAGTTGAAATGCTGGACAGTTGGACATGATTCAAGTGTTCTGCTGTCGTCAGAGCTGTTCTTTCTCAAAATGTATCACCGAGCAGAAAAATATGAAAAAGTTTGCACTGGCTTGCATACAGATTTATTTCACTTCGACAAGAATTAGGTGTGTTACTGTTCTGAAAAACCTCAGCAAATGGCTTTCTAATATTGACCCATATTGCTGCGGTATTGTGTTTTGTGATATTTACTGCATGTGGTTTGCACTTTAACCTTTCCCTATACTGAAGTTGCTTATTTGAGAGAGAAAAGGGGAATAATAAGAATGTGCTTGAAAGGGACAGGTAGGGGACAGAGAGAAAATGGAAAGGTTATTTAGAAACGATAAATTTAGTTTAAAATGAAAAAGCCAGATTTTAATTTCCCACAGGTCGCCTGTTTTACTGAACCAATTTAATCCCTATTGATTACTATACTACAGTATACTATACTATATTTTCATTGTTAAAAAGGTAAACAGCAAATGTTACTCTAAAGAGCTATTTGACAACTAGGAGCTGTTTGTTAACTATTGTCAACAAATCTTTAAGTTTTGTTTTGGTGGTGTATTTCGGTTGATTCAGTGATATTAAATAACATTTTTGATTAGAATAAAATCTAATTGTTTAGCTGTTACCACATGAAGCACTTTTAGTAGGGATGAAAAATAGCCAAATCTGTACCATATTGGTTATTATTTAATATATAATATAACATTTTCATTTACCAAATTTTTTATATTTTATATTGCGTGAGTATCAGATGATTCCAATACTAAAGTTAATCTTAAAAAAAACACAATAATTTAATAACACTGTTAAATGTAACTTTTCTGAAAACTTCTAAATGAATATTCACTGTGATGCCAAAATTCACTTGTAGAATTTGAAATGATTTTACTGCTTTTTTCATTATTAAGACAAAATAGTATAGCATGTTGATATATTAATATTGGCATTTATCAGTTAATGTTTAAAAAACAAAACAAAACAGTCGGTCGGTTATCGGTCAGAATTTTAATTTCAGGACATCCCTATTTTCCCATTCCCGTCACTCTCTGTGGCTCACATCCACCTGATTGTCATATCAGCTCACAAATCTTGACTGAAAGATAAGCTGAGGTTGCTAGTATAGGAAATTATAAGAAAATATTACCTCACACCGCAAACTTCTCTAAATGTACAGCCAGTGCAAGAACAGGCTGGTATTTTGTATGCTGTACAGGTTCAATCTCTGTTTGAAGCAGCTCTGACACCATGCTGAGAGCTTTGTCTTGGGAAAAGAGAGTAGGATGCTGTCAAACCAGATCTTTTGTTTTTCCTCCTTTACTTTTCCTTCTTCATCTGGAATTAAACTCTGCCAGCAAGGAGAAAAGTTGTGTTTTAGTGTCTGACGAGTGACTTTTTATGCCCAATTTCTTCGTACAGCGCGGAGTGCTGATATAGTTAGTGTGAGTTGGTTATTCCCTGTCCATGGTGCTGAATTTATTTTGTGCAAAGGAGAGCGAAGGTATCGGCAAGGCGTACTGCAATGCTCTGTGCTGTGCTGTGCTGTGCAGCTTTTACAGTGTGCTATTTCCTGCAGTGGGAGCTGATTTTAATGCATTTGATGATGAATCTAGAATCTACACTGTGATGCAGCCATCAGCACCGTCTCTTAAGTCCGGCATCTGCTGTAGTTCTTGGGCATTTATGGGAGCTCTGTCAGTGTAATTGTGTGTTTATCTTGGCTGGGAGGGCATTGATCTGACCCACGCCATCTAACGGAGCACCATCACTGTCTCAGTAATTACATGTTTTCATTAAGAAAACTTAATCAGCCTGGAAGAGGGAGACAAAAGGAAAACTAAGCAAATTATATGTGGTATTTGTTTATTTGAGTGTCTTGATTTTTTTATATTTAAACATTTGAAGGTAGTGCTTTTTTAGGTAGTTTGATATCTGCCAAAGGGTTTATGGGAAATCACTGTAAAACAAAATAAGCTTTTTGGAAGTTTAGACAGCATTGGAATGCTTTTAAACTACGTTTTATTTTAAATCATACTTATCTATTATTATCATAGGAATATTTTGCTGATCATGTTTTTGCCATCTTTCACCTAGCATTTCCTAATGTATTTCTTCAGCTTACACAATATAAAGGGAGAAAGAGACAGACATGCACGCACAATGGGAGTGATGATTTTATTATACTAATATTAAAAATGCTGAAGTTTACACAAAGGTGTTTATGTCTGTGTCAGAGAGAGCTGCTTTGGGCAGGTGGGAACTAAATATGGAAAACTAACATAGGAAGAGGTGAAAAAATAAAGCCAAAGAAAAGCTCTTTGTTTATAAATCTCCTATCCATGTGTTTAATGTCCTACTCAATCACTTATGATAGAAAATTATGTTAGAGTTTATGTACAGTCAGTCGGTCATTATCGCAAAATACGACAGGGTGGTTGTGAGACCAGCCTGAAGACATTTATTTTGCAATAACATCCATCTGATTGTACATTATCAGGGCTGATAACTAAATAAATAAATGTGTGTGCATGAAGTGTTGATTTGTATTGATCTTGAAGCTAAGAAAAAATACATGCACAACTACAGCGTTACCATGGACAATGGTGAATATAGTTTGCAACAGTTGGGTTTAGGAAGTAAAAACGTAAAAATGTTTTAAATAGGGGAATTGATTTGAAACAATAATATAACTTTAAAGATATATCTACTGTGATATGTGGTATGTGCTTTTTTTAAACCCAGATTATTTCAGTTTCTTTTTTAAATAATCGTGTTAAACAGTGGAATTCCTGGTGAACAACTACTTTACCCATGATTCAGCAGAGAAATGTCCACCAATCAGTGACAAGCAAATTGTGCTAAATAAACACTTTAGTGCCTGGCCACTCCTATGAAATGCCACAAATGATGTGATAGAGTCTCCCAATGCTTGCAAACTACGTAAATATCCATAACAAGCATATTTTGTAATAGATATGAAAAATGATTTTTTTTCTATATACAGTATATAATTAACATATTGAAATCAATAGTTTCATATTTCACCATTGTTTTTTAAATAATTGTTATTCACAGTACTTGATGGGATTGTAGTTATTTCCCTCAGTAAATACTTCAAGTACACAGTTTTGTCTTTGTCTTTTTTGTCTGATTTTCAAAGATTTTTATTTTTTTTGCTTCAAATTGAAGCTTGTTATGTTGTAATTCATATTGTATCTGGCTGGTTTGGTTCATGGCTTATAACTCTTAAGCAAAGACTTAAAAAAAAAATTTCCCACCATACTTCCAGAACCAAGACCATTGAAAACGTGGACAGGTACTGTTGCAGTCTATTAAGAAATATCTGAACACTAGCAGTGTGATTGACCAGTCAGAATCAGCTATTCCAGAAAGCCATGTTATAAAATAATATACTGCATTAATGATGGAATTTAATTTCATAATATAAAACTAGATTCCATATTTAGCTAATTACAAGAGATTCCACTGAGCTAGATAAGACCACAACCAGTGAAATGTACAGTATGCGAGCAACTTCTTATTGTTTAGACAGAATGAGAGAAACGGTTTTGCTATCTTAATGTTTGTATAAGCAACCTGAAGCTATGCAGTGTTTCAGCATGATAAGACATAATAACCATAATAAAGAGGGTTTTATGTTTTATATTGGATGCAACAATATAATTACAATGAAAGCATAATTAGTGCCCTTCCATCTTAAGAATATGAATTTCTTTTTCAGTCGATCTCAAACCAATCAAAATATCTGTGGAGAGACATATCCACACATTTTTTCCCCCTCCATTTTCCTTCATTTAAATGAGAGTGCTGACCCCATTAGATAAAAAATAGAAGAGGGGACAGACTGCATTCATTTTGAGAAGAGTGATTAATTACAGATGTTACTGAGACAATGAAATATAGATCATACCGACTGGGAATCCAGCCGGGTTTACTCAGTGTCAGGCTCTTCCAATTTTGATCAGAGGAAAATAAATTCATTGCTGAGCTATTTGGCACAGGTTTCCGTGATCATTAACATTCTCTTCAAAGGCTTGCAAAAAAGCATGCTACCCAAAAACTCCACCGAAAGAGGGAGAAGGAAAGCTGTGACATGCTGTGGTAGATTTATCTAGATATTTTGTTTTTGCAGTGTGTTGCAACTAATTTGGAGCTTGTGGCTTGTTCTAAATGGCGGCCTGAAATTAAATCTCTAAACCAAATCCTCGATGAACATTTGCTTCGGTCGACAGATGCACGAGAGAATGAATGGAAACGAGAGGATGTGCGAAGGAAAAGGCGAGAGAAGATATACTTTGCATGGCTGAGATAAAGGACCGATCATTAGTCAAGGCTCTTAATATAACTGCAGGAACAGGAGAGCATGGCACTGTCAGTTTTTAGACATTTGGGATCTATTTTCATTTCATGTGTGCTTATTTCACAACTATCTGCAGAGGTTTAACATCTAGCTTACATTAATGATATATTAAGTGTGTG
The DNA here is from genome assembly GCF_001515645.1 of Sinocyclocheilus grahami. NCBI lineage: Eukaryota > Metazoa > Chordata > Actinopteri > Cypriniformes > Cyprinidae > Sinocyclocheilus > Sinocyclocheilus grahami. The sequence continues at coordinate 4,622,797 of NW_015505200.1, read as the reverse complement.
GGCATGTTTCTTTTTTTTTTACTGATTTCTTGACTTAAATTTTTGTTCTGTTATCTTTTAAACTCTTAAAAACAATGACTAATATGTGTTTTATGTACAGTATATAGAGTCCACCTACATTTTGGAACATTTCCAGAGGAATCATTATGCAAAAAAGCAATTATTTTCATGATAAAGTGCAAATTATGACAGACACAATTCTAGCTATTAATCAGATGTAAATGGAATAAGTGTTCTTATTATAAATAACACACATACACATAAGTGGACACTTCAAAAATATTGTTACATGAGGCTTGCTGAAGCTAGAGCCTTTTTTTCTGTTAAATAATTTTCTTCTATTCTAGGTTAATATGGAAAAGTTTTTTTTTTGGTTTTGCTAGTGTTGCTGAAATTACACATTTTAGCTTTAAATGCACAGTTATTTTAAGTTGTAATAATATTTCAAAATATTACAGATTTTACTGTATTTTGAACAAATAAATGCAGCCTTGGTTAGCAAAAGAGACTTCTTTCAAAACACCTCAAACTAGTGTAACCTGCAATTTAATGTTTCAACCACAGATGGTGATAGAGAGGCCAAACCTCCGTAGGGGCATCTTTGAAGGGATAGACCATCCAAAAAAAAAAAATTATTCACCTTCAGAAGGTATTTAATAAAATGTCTTTGTGTTTTTCTTCATACAATGAAAGTCAATGGGATTCAGTGTTGTGTTCCCCAGGGTTTTTTTGTTTGTTTTGTTTTTTTGTATTTGACATGAGTGAGTAAATTATGACAGAAATGGCATTTTTGGGTGAACTATCATTTGAAGGAAACTAGAAGGCTTTTGTTGTGCCTGCTTTCTGACTAATATCTGACCAATTATGCATTAACAGTAGTTCTGATCACGTTTAAAGTCACCATGAATTCAAAATTGATCATTCTTAATTTAACAGAATATTGAAGTATTTATTATAAATTATTCATCCATGCACATCATTATTTTTTTTAATTATGTGCCCTCATTATTAACCCCCTCTCCCCTTCACAAAGACATCTCTTCTCTGATGACATTTTCACTCACTGGTATGAGGGCGGGACAATATTCCCTCCCGTCCAGCAACCTGTTGCTCACTTCAGAGCTCAGCAAGTAGCAAACATCAATTCAATGATCTAATCAGTTCTTACAGACAAAATCATGTCCATACATTTTTTTTTGGAAGTTTCACTCAGTTTCAGTCCTCCACTAATGTTGAGCAAGGTTCAGCAGGGAACTGAGACAGCCATGGCAGCAGCTTCATTTTGTGCTCAGTGACACATTTTTGTGTTGATTTTGATGTTTGTTTTGGATCATCGTCTTGAAGGATGATCCAACCACGGCCCATTTTAAGATTTCTAACAGAGGCCATCAGGTTTCGATTTTTTTATCTGTTGGTATTTGATAGAATCCATGATGCCATGTATCTAAACAAGATGGACCTCCAGCAGAAAAATAGGCCCACAGCATTAAAGATCCAGCAGTATATTTAACTGTGGGCATGGGGTACTTTTTATCCCTGTTTGCACCAAACCCATCTGGTGGGTTTGCTGCCAAAAAGCAATTTTTTTAGTTTCATCTGACTATAGAAGCCAGTCCTGTTTGAAGTTCCAGTCGTATCTGACAACTGAATATGCTGAAGTTTGTTTTTGGATGAGCAAGGGGGATTTTTTCATGAAACCATTTTGGATGACATGTGGTGAGGGACTGTTTGATCATTTTTTTTATGCTTTCTTGACCCTAAGACTCAGCTAATCTCTGCAATTCTCCAGCTGTGATCCTTGAAGATTCTTTGGCCACACAAACTCTTCTCCTCACTGTGTATTAGGATGATATAGACACACATCCTCTTCCAGGCAGATTTATAACATCTTTATTTGATTGGAACTTCTTAATTATTGCCCTGATGGTGGAAATGGGTATTTTCAATACTTTAGCTCTTTTCTTACAGCTACTTTTTATTTTGTGAAGCTCAACAATCTTGTTCTGAACTTCAGAACTATATTCTTTGGTTTTACTCCTTGTGATGGATGATTAAGGGGATTTGGCCTTTGTGTTCCTCATATTTACAATCCTGTGGAACAGGAAGTCATGGCTGGATAATTTCATGCTTCTAGTCACCCTGGTGTGCTAAAATTTTTTAAATATGAATGGGAATATATTTCAGAGATATTTTACTCATAAGAATTTCTAGGGGTTCCAATAATTGTGGCCAACATGCATCGGAGAAAAACATTTATTTCATAATGTGCGTTTCCCCCCACTTTCAGTTGTTTTACTTCAGTGAAAGGTTAGAATTTTAATTTTTTAATGAAAGATCAAAAAGATAAATGATGCAGATTTATTTTCACAGCCACCTTTGTTCATATTTACCAAGGGTGCCAATATTAGTGGAGGGCACTGTATATGGCACAATAAGGAGGAAAATATAATTGCAACTTCAGTTTCACAATGACTTTAAGACTGATCTTCCTTTTATAATTGATTATAAAAAAAATCCAACCTTAAAATGTCAAGGATTACACAGTAATTTTTAAGTGAATAAAATAATTATGGATTAAAACACCAATTCTCTAAATATCCAGTTTAATGCTAGTAAATCATCTCATGTCATTTATTTTTGCAAGTCTAGGTGAAATTCAGTGGAGTGAGCACTATGCTAACGTAGTTTTCTCTAAGCCTTTTGAATGTTGATGGCAGGTTGTTGGTGTCAAGGGATGAGCCTGTAGACTTCATAATGAGAGTGAGAAGATTCACCATCCACACATTAGTGCCATAGTGAAAGGAATTTTTTTACTGGGGCAAAAAGAAAAGAAAAAAGCACAAGCTTGTCCCATTATACTCCAATAAAAGCTTGATGATTTCCTCAGTTGTAATAAATGCGTATATCTATATGCAGGCAGAGTTTAGTGGCTTCCATTATGAGTCTTTTTTCATTTCCTCAGAGGAGGGCAGGTTATTGTTCACATCATCACTAGTCTCAATTCCACAACGGTTGGTTTCAGAGAGCCCAGCGGCATCAGGGAGTCTTCTTCGCTCTTAGGCTCACTGCCAATCGCCTCTTAACTACAACTGCTGGAATAACACCCTCACAGTATCAATTATTCCAGTCTATTTCCCAGTCTGACACTCGCCATTATCCTCTCAGATATCATTGCTGTCGTTGAAATGGAGCCAAGGCGGAAGCGTTTGTCTACCTGGGAATTTGCGCCTGCTGATCCCTGACACAGAATGGATGCACAGATGTCACATTAAAATGATGGCTCATCTTTTGCGACCCACATGTTCTATAGCCCATCTTCGACAATACGGGCCCCCGTCATAATAAGGCGGGCTTCCACTTTGTCTAGACTCTTTAAAATGGAGGAGGAGGAAGGTTCAGATGGCCAAATCAATTTCGCTTCAGTAAGGTGCACGCATGTCATAACAGTGATATTCATATTCTTTTTGAAGTGCTTCACTCACAGAAAGCTCTTTACCCAGCAAGACATTCATTCGCTCACTCGTGAGTGAGTGGGAGAGAAAATGGCCTGTGACTAAGCACAGTCTCTTTGATTTCAGTTTGGAGGATTGTGGGAATCCAGATGAATGATATGTGACGGTTTCTTTCTCGTATGATCGAAATTGCATTCAGATCAATTATGAAAGGCACCTCAAAGTGATCCACAATTTTTTTTACTGCTAATTTCAGCCTGGTTATGAAACGTACACACCATCAAACGTGTGAGCGGGACTGACCTTGGCTAGCGCACATGAAAGGGAAAATGACAGAGGCAGCTGTATGATATGCAGTGGCACTGTCTTCTGCAGTCTCTTATTTAGGCCTAGTCCCCGAAGTCATTTGCAAGGATAATTAGAGAGGTACATGAATTGTATCTGCAGAGCTTCTCTCCCCGTCCTTAATAAAATATGAAGTTTTTAATGACAGTGTGGTGTTATGCACCATTCATTATTCATCACTTTACGTAACCTTTATGTAAGTAAATTAATTGCAACTTAAATAAGTTTGAGGGATGGAATTTGGAAGGTTTCATAGTTATCGATTGATTTGGTGTGGGACAGCCCTACATAAATCCAGTTTGGAGGATGAGGAAACATGAAAGGGAGTCCTGTGTACAAGCACATCGTAGATGAAAATGATGAGATGAATCATTCAATGGTATTTGTTCATGTGCTGGATACATAATCTGTTCCATACAGATTAAAAAAGATTATAGTTGTAGTTCGGTTGCGTTTCAAAGCACCGTGCCTGGTTAATGGATTTCATGGCTTCGATGGCAGAGATAGAGGAAGTGTGAATTTGCATTTCCCTGAAAACAACACAGGAAGAGCATGTTGTTTTAAGGGAATTAACCTTTGATGTTAATGAGGCACATTTCCAAAGCACATTTCAGCAGCCATATCTGAACTGTCCACTGCATGCTATCAGCTAGCATCAGTTGCCGCAAAGCAAACTGTTCTCTCAGTCTCTCGCTCGCTTTCTCTCTCTCCACAAGGCCACTAGCCAGCTTTTGTATCCCATGAGACCAAGAGGGAAGAGTTCACTGAATTATGGATGTTTTACAGTGCCAGGAATTCTGTCAAAATCTTCTGCAAATAAGCTTTAAATCACTGCGGCGTCAACGCAGATTACCTTGCAACCACTGAAACGCTGAAAATGCAGCCAAAACTCAGCAAACCCAACAACTACAGCAAGGCAGTTTTGCAGACAATGCAGCAATGGAGGCAGGAAGAAAAAGATCATGTTTAGATGTGTTTTTGTAGTATGCTAATACTATTTTTTTTCAGGAACTCAAGGGGGTGTTCACACTGACAGCTATTAAAATATTGGAGGTCACTAAGTTTTTGGTGGGCGTTCCCACTGCCTGCGTTCCCATAGGTTGTTCTTGTGTCCTGTCGCTGCTCATTTGCATAAAGTTGAACTCTGTTCATTTGAAATAGATGATGTCTGGTTGCTTTGTCACTGCGAATCAAATGAAAATAACCCCATGATTTACTCACCCTCAAGCCATCCTAGGTGTATATGAATTTCTTCTTTCAGACGAGTATTAACCCCATGGAGCCGTGTGGAACACTTTTTTTTATTGTGGATGGACTTCTATTATTGGACTTCTATTGGACTATTGAATATCAACAACCATTCACTGCCATTATAAAGCTTGGAAGAGCCAGGACATTTTTTAATATAACTCTGATTGTATTCGTCTGAAAGAAGAAAGTCATATACACCTAGGATGGCTTGAGGGTGAGTAAATCATGGGGTAATTTTTTTATTTTTGGGTGAACTATCCCTTTAAATTCTATGTTTTAGACCAAATATAAACATGTAAATATCAAATATTTTATGAAATTATAGTAGATATTTTAATAGTGCCTTATTCATTTTTTGATGTTTTTTGAATTAATTTGAAATATTTTTTATAATTTTTAATACATTTATTTTATGCGTTATCACATATTACCAGCCAGGTAACTGCTAGTGAGAAGAATGGGAGAATGTTAACACATAGCTCTTTCCAGGTATTATAGACCTCCTTAGTTTGCACCCAATAAAGCAAATAAATTAATAGGATTTATTGATCACAAAGAGAGAGGGAAAAGTAAATGAAGTTTGGTTGGACCTGTAGCACACAGTCATTTTGAGCTCCCTCTATTCTAACTGTAAGCATGCCTCCATTCACTAGAGTAACAGCTGTGGTTGTTTGCAGCGTTAAGCTAACAGCTATACCTCAGCCTGAGCTTAGATGTGCTGTCGCCATGGACCTCTGTGTCCCATTGTTAGACGGACAGCTACAATATGTTACTGCCAAAGGCCAGATTTTATTCTCTTATTGGGTTTGGTCTGAGCACTCTGGGTTATTCCCCTCAATCCCCTGTATTACTCTTCCTCTCTCAACACATTGAGGGTCCAGTTAAATCCTAAGTACTGATGTTTTTAAGGGACGTTTTACCCCTCTACCAAATTAGCCATATTAGAATGCAAGCTAAAAAAAAATATAATAATTTAGATGAGAATATACCAATTTTCATAGTTTTTTTCATAGACCATTAATGATGTCACATTTTTAGATTGTTTAAAATGTTTTCATCTTTATAAAAATATACCTTTCTAAACAGGGAATGCATTGATATCAAAATTCATTCTCGTACTGATAAGTCAATGATTTTTTTCATGTTATGGCTAATATCTGAAGATTTTACAATTCTCAAAATCACATATTAAAATGAATGTTCATTTTGATATTCACAGAAGATTACATTTAATAGTGTTATTAAATTATTAGTGTTTGGTAATATTGACTTTAAAATAAAACAAAATAAAATAAAATCATGCATGCTAAGTTTTTAGACTGATCCAAGAGTGCATAGAACATTTCTTTAATCATTTCTTTGGCATCTGAAATATGACATTAATATGTGAACAACAGACTTAGAACAACAAAGACGCCGCAAGTGTCAAAAGGAAGATATTGGTGCAAGGAAAGAAACTTTTTTTTTTTCACTGCTGCAGTGCAGAGAAAGATCCATCAAGGCTGTGCTTGATATGTCTGTTTGGTATATTGTTTATGCATATTTCATCATCATGTCCACCACCACAATGATTTGTGATCTCTTGCACAGATACATTTGAACCCCCAGAATTTAGCAGAATTTCCCTTAGGTATTCTGTGTGAGTTTGACTGCAGTCCTTTTGTCAGTATTTATATTTTTCGATTTCATTTCAACACTCAGACAGATTAGTGAGAGAGAGAGAGAGAACTTGTGTGAACATCTCATAGCATTTGTTTTAGTAAATGGAATTCTATTCCAAAGTTTCAGCACAGCCGAGTGTCAGAGAAAGTGTGCTATTAAGCATTGTGAAGTTCAGAGAATTCCATGAGTTGTTTCACACAATGACTTAATTGAAAATGACTTCGGCTGCGTACAGCCTTCGCAGACACAATGTCTGTGCGGTGCTGTAATTATTATCCGTTGATTTGGACCATGCTGTACAATTTACTCGTTCTCCTCTCTTTTTTCTCCTATCCATTATTGTTGTTTGCTAAAGTAGAAATACAATTTCACAGCTCAGAGGCTGGGTCAGGACTGGAATTATGATTAATAATATTCCACTGAAAATGATTCAGTCCTCTGTGTGTTGGTGAAAAATAATTTCTCTTCTTAATTTTACAAAATATTGCTGCACAAGACATGGAGTAATAGAGGAAAAATAAAAGACATGTACTGTATAAAGCTAGTATATTAAACCGAAGTTTCGCTGAGCACTTTGTAATGACCTCTCAAAGGCGTATCGGTGGTATGCAATTATTGATAAGTCAAGAGAAATTCCTATTGAATTATTCAGAAACAGAGTCAAGGCTTTTATTTAATGTCTTAAGCTGTCTGCTTTATGGTCCCTGTTCCCTATTGAGATAATTGAGCCAATCCATTTGGCTTGGTATAGTGATAAAATCCTCAGTGCTGTGAGTTCAGTTATGACACTTGAGTTATTAATTACTACATCTTAAATTTGGTCATTGACCGTTATGCAAGGGAGTTAAATTGCCACCAGAGCCCAGCTGCACATTGTGTCAATTTACATGAAGCTAAAAGACTTTCGAAAATGCATTATCTTTCTAATTTCTGCCTTGTAGCTCATCCCTAGTTATTCTTCCCCTTCGACAATACACTGAGGGAGAATAATCTGATCCTTTACAGAAGCAAGCACCGTTTATTTATCACATGACCGCTGTTGCTTGGCAACCCAAAGCCTTCGGTTGATCCACCAGCACAAGTAATAAATCCATTATACAGAAAAGCAAAGTAGCCTCCAACAACAGACATACAACTCATTCCTGCATTTCCTACTGCAACAGAGCTTTTTCATTTAATATGATATAGATATCTATCTATCTATCTATCTATCTATCTATCTATCTATCTATCTATCTTATTGTTTCTGAAAGAGTTATCTTATGCTCACCAAAGCTGCATTTAATTGATGAAAAATACAGTAATAATGAGAAATACATTTGAATATATTTTAACATTTAATTTAAATATAAAATATTTAAATATATATTTGATGAAAAAAGCTGAAAATGAAATAAATACATTTATTTTTCACATCAATCTACACTCAATACTCCATAATGACAAAGCAAAAACCTGATTTGTGATAACTCTGCATATTTATTGAAAAACTTGTTCAATTACTTGACTCTCCAGTGTCACATGATCCTTTAAAAATCATGGTGCTAAAGAAAACATTTCTTGTTATTATCAATGTTGAAAAGAGTTGTATTGCTTAAAGGGGTGGTTCATTGCGATTTCACTTTTTTAACGTTAGTGTGTAATGTTGCTGTTTGAGCATAAACTATATCTGCAAAGTTACGAAGCTGAAAGTTCAATGCAAACAGAGATATCTTCTTCTGGCAGTTTAATGCCTACAAAAACGGCTGGTAGGGACTACAACAAATTACTTCTCGGGTTCGTGACGTAACAAACCCAGATAAACCCCACCCTCGGGAAAAGGCAGCAAAGGGGGCGTGGCCATGCTGCGCTGCTTTAGAGAAGAGGAAGATCTATTCATATATGAATCGCGATTCTGTCTTCTAACGATTCTAATGGATTCACAAGTTTCAAAATCAATGTTCTAAAGCAGCGGTTCTTAATACTGTTCCTCGCGTCGCCCTGTTCTGCACATGTTCTGCATCTCTCTCTCTCTCTCTGTCTCTCATTCAGCTCAGCTTCAACAATGAATTGTTACAATTATACACTTATTTTCACATAGCTATGAGAAGCGTTGAACATGGCAGCGTGGAGTTGCCATACTGTATTAAAGCTTTAATCAGGATAAAACTGTATATTAAAAGCTAACATAAGCAGTAGCATTTACGAATAACAGCATATCTAAAATTATGAGACAACAACAAACAAAAAACATAGGCCTACCTTTAAACGCCGTGCTTGCACAGGTTCTGCACGATCCTCTTCAATCAAACTGATTAGCGATATTAACGACGCCGTTGTTTACAATACAACCGGAGCACATGCCGCTGAGGTGAGGGGCGGGACGTTTAGACGTGCACTACAGGCGGTTTAGCCAATTACAACACACTGGGCTAGCTAACCAATCAGAGCCCATCGCCTATTTCTGAGGGAGGGGCTTCATAAAAGAAGGAAATGATCAGCACGTTTATCAGAGAAGGGACAGAGCGGTGTGGAATAAAAATAAATTATGTGAAAAATAATGCGTTTTTTTTAAACTAAGCATTAACACATGTTAGACTGCACCCCATAAACACAATCAAGCCTAGAAAAAAACCCAGTGAACCACCCCTTTAATATTTATGATACATGATACCATGATACATTTTTCCAGAATTAATTTCTATAAAAACAGATAGATAGATAGATAGATAGATAGAAATGTTTGTCTGCCATTCTCACTCTGTTTGCACAGTGCACAGCGTGCGTGAATGCACTGATGACGTATGCTGTGTGCGCGAACCGGGTGCGCAGAGGTATGCAAATACATACGTTGACTGGCAGGTAGGAAAGCCAATTAAAACGCTCTGACCGAGTGTTTTGATTGAACGAACATTTCATGGTCCTACGCCTTTCACAGAATATATAAATACAGATAAATACATTTAGACCACTTAACTTAATGATTGCTATCGGGATGTGAAGAGACTTTCAACCAGCATAACAAAAAATGTTTCTGAAGACAATCACCTATTGCACCTTTAACAATTCTGATGGTTTTAATAGTCCCATTAACATTGATTGATTGATTGAGTAAGAAATGGTTGGAAGGACAGATAAGTAATTTTGTTGCCAAATGCTGGGATTAGGAATATTTATAAAAAAACAAAGAACAAAATATATTTATCATATATTTATATATGATCATATTTATCATATATTTAATAGTTCCTTTTTTTTAATAAAATACTCATTTATGTCTTTAGCCTTACAGTAAGTACAACATACTGTAACACAGTATCAAACAGTATTATTTATTAAATATTATGGTATTAATATTTCAAATCAGCTTTTATTTTATATTTTCAGTCTTAGTTCAAGTTTTAGTAATTTGATTTGTGCTTTATTCATTTATTATTATTATTATTATTATTATTATCATTATTGTAATATTTATATAAAGCTTTATTGTATTTTTATTTCAGTTCTTGTTTTAGTAATTTTAGTACTTTAACGTAAACATATTTTAAACTTTTGTTTATTTAAATGTAACTTTTTCATCTAGTTAATATTTATATTTTCTTTTATTTAATCTTTATTTCAATTGCAGACAACAATATTAAAATATGTTTTTTTATAGCTTTAGTTTAATTTTTTGCTCCATGTACCAAGGTTCAGAAAGTGAGTCGATTTAGTGATTGAGTTCATTGAATAATTGAAAAACTGCTCCAATTCATAAGTGTTTGTGATTTGCTAAAGAGTATCATAAGAGTCATTCGTACTGAATTGGGCTGCACTAGTTGCATTGCATTTATTTTATTATTATAAAAAAAATCATATTAGCTCGGGAATCAGACTTCACTAGTCACACTGTATGTGTTTGATGCACTAACAATAATCGTCTCATAAAAGTAATTTGCTCGAGAATCATACTGGTTGTGATGTATGGTTTATGCTAAATAGTAATTCACTGAACACTTTTTAGAAAATTTTAGTATGGTGTTCATCGGCATCTGTGAAACAATGCACGTGCGAGAACCATTAAAGGACCCAAGCAACATGAAAATGATTTAATTTGCCTAATTTTTTTTAATGAGCTGGTTCTCTGTTCCCATTCATGTTTAAAATAAGTGATGTTGTTGGAGAAATAGCCAGTTCATGTTTGAGGCCTACATATGGGAGGCCAAATCCGGCTAAAGTAGAAAAAAAACTGTTAAAATATGTTAATGCATGCTAATGGTAGGCTGAAAGTAAGCCTCGTTCATGCACTTTCTACATCAGCATTTTCCTTCCATATTCACTATCACCAGCTCTCTCTTAAGTATATTTTATTTATTCTTTACTTTTTGCAAGCAAAATGTGTGGAGCTCTAAGCTCCTCGTGGCTGCAGTATGTGCAGAACGATAACAAACAAATCTGCCATAAATTCTACAAACCATTTATGAATCACTTTGGAACTGTATGCATTACATAAAACATTTCCCATAAAAACCTAGTATCAGAGCATTAAATAGATAAACCCAGAAATTTACAAACCAACTCGCTGCCTCATTACCCTGAAATTCAGCTCAACTGCACACAGTCTGTTAAAAAAATATATAACCATAAGTTTACAATCAAAATGGCAGATATTTTTAGGATGGGCTAAAAAATAAGCAGTCTTTGCATAGGATACATTGTTGTCATCCAGCCAGCTATCTCTTGCTGTATGGGGTGGAGCGCATTTCTGTGTGTGTACAGCTGTGCAGCTTCTGTTTAGACTCCACTCCAGGGACGTTGCTTGACAGTAATCCTACTCCAACCCTGATCTTTCAAACACACTCACAGCTACAGTGTACGATACCAAAACAAAGAAATGCCTCAAACTCAAAATCGATAGTGACTATAAATAACGCTAACTAGCCATTTGCTAGGGTCGCATAAGTGGAAAACATCACTCACTATATAGCCTGTTCAAGAATCAATAGGTTCTCATTTATGTTATCCATCGTCATTATCATTGTGCCGTTAAGTGCAAGGCTTAACCGAATAGAAGTGTTAAGTTCCTTATGCCCAGCTAATATGTTCTAAGAGTGTTTTGCTAATGTTGCCTTTAAGTTATGAAAATGTCATTTCTGAATGTTCTCGAAATGTTCAAACGTCCAGTTTCTTAGATGATTACATTTTTTTTCTTGATTGTGCGAACGTTAAGGTGGCATTGCATTTTATTATTTTGCAAACATTATGGGAATGTTAATGTGATGATCCACGGGGCAACTTTTTGAGCAACTGGGCAACCAGGGCCCACACAGGGCCCACGACCGATCTAAAGTATCCAGATAGGAATTTGTTGCCCATTCTCAATGGGAAAGTGCCCAAGCAACATTGTTTAAAAAATTGCATTTCATCCAACTAAAATATTTCAGTAAATAATGTTTTTGTGCTAATATTTTGAGAACTTTAAACAAACTTTAAATGAGCATTCTATTAACGTTATTGGAAGAATGTTTGTTTATAACTTTGAAGGAACCCTGCCAGAACTTAAGCCACAGTTCTGAGAACATTTCCTGTTAGCTGGTCGATTTCATTTGTTTTAGTTTAATCTATGCAGTAATTCATGAGCAGCTTTAAAACAATGAACTCAATCACTAAATCGACTCACTTTCTGAACCTTGGTACATGGAGCAAAAAATTTAACTAAAGCTATAAAAAAACATCTTTTAATATTGTTGTCTGCAATTGAAATAAAGATTAAATAAAAGAAAATATAAATATTAACTAGATGAAAAAGTTACATTTAAATAAACAAAAGTTTAAAATATGTTTGTTAAAATACTAAAATTACTAAAACAAGAACTGAAATAAAAATACAATAAAGCTTTATATAAATATTACAATAATAATAATAATAAATGAATGAATAAAGCACAAATCAAATTACTAAAAATCAAATTACTATTTTATTGGTTTTGTCTCGCCGGATCTTTTAATATTGTTGTCTGCAATTGAAATAAAGATTAAATAAAAGAAAATATAAATATTAACTAGATGAAAAAGTTACATTTAAATAAACAAAAGTTTAAAATATGTTTGTTAAAATACTAAAATTACTAAAACAAGAACTGAAATAAAAATACAATAAAGCTTTATATAAATATTACAATAATGATAATAATAATAATAATAAATGAATAAAGCACAAATCAAATTACTAAAAATCAAATTACTATTTTATTGGTTTTGTCTCGCCGGAGCGACGAGACAAAACCAATAAAACCCATTATAAACAAGGCATTTGTTGCATCCAGTGGGGACATA
>NW_015505200.1:4604609-4609645 GCF_001515645.1 Sinocyclocheilus grahami | reverse complement strand
CGTTTGAATCATCAGTGGCAAATTCTTTAAATATAAAAACGTTCTTATAGGCTGTGATTCAGAACAGCCGGCATTGTAGTCTACTCTACCAGGATCAGGAAACAGTCCTCCATAAAATGTGCTGCACACATCTGCATATTTGGGTTGAGCTGTTCTGGAATTGTTTTGTAAATACCACTTAACCACTGATTTCTAGTCGTGTCCTCTTTTGGAAGGCCAAACTAAATATTTTTGCTTTCACAACGAAACACACGGCATCTTCACAACATGGCGGCAGCGGTGGCAGCAACAATAAAGTTACGCCTTCTTTCTTTGTGTGAACATTTGGGTGGCGTTATGCAAATCTTCCCACATCGTGACGTAGACATGTGGGGGCGTGTTTGAACAAGGCGTTTTAGGAGGGCGTGGACCAGTCTTAACTTTTATAAAGAATATCTCTTTGGGTTTGAGACTTTAGTCTTTGCAACTTTACGGATATTATCTATTCATGAACAGCTTGTAACACTCCAAAGAGAAAGAAATCAAAACATGAAATCGCATCATATGACCCCTTTAAAGCACAATCTTGGTATCTCTTCCTTCTGGGAATGAGAACAAACAGGAAGCATTTCTTGTGTTTATGGCAAAACTAGAACATTCCTCTCATCACTGCAATCTTGCAACTTCTATATTTGTCTCCTCACTGTCTGAGCTTTTGTGCATTTCAAATAATTAAAATACTTTAATTAAGCTCAGCATGCAATAACAGTCTTGGAGCGTTTAATTAGTTTAATAGTTTTGATTCAGCTGTAATACTTCAATGGTGAATTAGTATGTCCCATTTATCACAAGCTGTAATAGCTCATTTTGCAGAATCATAGCATAACTAATAAATAAAGGTCTTCTTATGTTGTTTTTGAGGATTGTGGCGTGCTCTAAATCCATGCTCCAGACATCTACTGATGCCTATGGGCTTTAAAAAGAAAATTAATTAGATTTTCACAAATAAAGCATTTGTATGCATCCTTTCGAAGATGAAGCACTTGATTACCTTGGTTCTTTAAAACGAGTTAAGCCAAATCTAGGACATTATTGTGAATTCATTTGCAGTTGTACATGATATCTTACAGGTGGTGAAGTAAAAACCAGACATAACCTGAATTCAGTTACATATTTAATTATGTATAATGTAAATTAATATACCATGATTATAATGGAAATTTATCCTTAAAGCTGGCAGTTGCTTAGTAGGAAGAGATTTACACCATGACTACAGCTTAGAGAAACAGGGCTTTAACTATTTTATGACATAATTATATTGTATTACTTTTTGGCATAATAATGTGGGCTATGAGTCATCACTGTTAATTAATGCTTGACAATGGCCGATGTTGTATTGCACTGCGGGATGTCAGAGCATTCATGAGGTATTAGACAAAGCGTTCTCCAAAACACTCACTTTTAAATAAGCATTCATTTGAAACAGATCAAACTGTGAGCTCAAAATGAGGTTCTAAGAGAGGGTGAAAAGAGCGAGAGCCCCAGCTCCAGTATTGAGCAAAAGGGCTGTTTTGTATGTACAGACACAGAGCTCATTACAGAAGAGGTAGAAGCCAAATCCTTCAGTGCCCGTAGGTAGGGATTTACCGAGGAGGAGATAAAAGCTGGTTCATGATCGCAATAGAAGTACATGCTTGGTCACTGCACTTAAACACTTCATTGTTTTGGAATTCAGTTGAAATAGTGCTTTGACAGAGTTGCGTGAATTCAATGGTTTCTGTCAAATTACATCTCTGTTCTCATTATAGAAAGGAGTTTTGCTGTTGTTGAAGAGAAAGTAAAACACATTGGCTAAGTTGGGAAGCTGTAAGTGGGAATTTTGCACGCTTCAAAAACCATCGTTGTCAACACCTTATGTGTGCTTTGCAATTGCTTCTAAAATGTGTGACTTCTAGTTGCATGAACATAATTAATTATCATGATGCAAGGGCATCAGTGAAGGCTTCTGCTTAAAATAGTAGCAAAAATGCAGTGAGTATGGGGCTATGCATTCATGTGGGCAAAGTTTTTGTAATACCAAGAAATTGAGTTTTTGTTTTCTACTGTAGGTATTGACATCGATTCCTAGATGTGTTTGATTCACTCCCCTTCATTTTCTTTAATTGTGCAAGCTGTTTGGCATTCCCCGAAGAGTCAAGAATTGTGGTGAGAAATATATAAATGCTAGACTGTGTACATGACAGATATTCTTGTTTGATTGCGCTGACTTTGTAATCCCATGAAAGAATAACTACCTGGAGGCCGTATTTGTGTAGGCTGTTATACATTTCTTGATGTCTGATTACAGAATTAACAATATGGTAAAAATCAAACCTCAAGGGTGAGGATGGGAGTTTTACAACAAATAAGCACATGCATATATTCTCTTAATATCTTTCTGGGGTTCTGTTGTTTCCCTTATTATGTTTAATATCAAGAAGATTAAACATGCAGATAGTACATTGTACTGCAGAGAGCAGTCACGGAATATGGAGTACACCTCATTATTATCCCTCACCAGTCTAGCGTTTAATATTTGTAGAACATTGTAAAATGATGAAAATTAAACTGCTCGGATTCATTAGCTTTATGTGTTGCAGCAATAAGAAAGTAAATAAACTACTGCAGGCATTATGATGCTCCAATTAAGAAAGAGGCCAAGTTCTTTAAAATTGTTTGTGCTGTAATGAAAAATGAATCAGCAGATTTTTGATAATGTTGTTTTAGTTTAGCAGAAAGACAAGAGCCATAATGTTGCCTTTTTAACCTCTCACAGATCTACAATGGTCTCACTGTTTGTTAAATTAGTTTGTGGTTCTTTGTAATGCTGACAATTCTGATCCGTCATCGTGCCCTCCAACGGTCGACCCAACATTCAGGTTTCTGAAGTAAAAATTTAATTCGTTTTCTGCATAGGGAAAAAATATATTTTTAAGGATAAACGTTTAAAGACAGACCTGTTGTGACCTCCGAGGTTGTTAATTGATGGTATATTCTTATAGAAGTGATCTATTTGTATTATTTCAACTTTTTTTTTAAAACAACGTTTAACAGCAGAATTTGTGGTGGAGAACTACATTGCCCATGATGCTGCACAGAAAATTCCAATCAGAGAGTTGCCGGGAGAAAATGGTGGCAAAAGAGCCTTCTTCCATGAAGCACCAAATGAAAATCAAGTCATTTACCCTATGCTCTCAAAATACATTGTGCAAAAAAAAAAAATTTAATATATTGTTTCTATAGATATAATGAACAATTTTAAATAGTTTTTTATTTATCTATCATTTTTAAGTTGATTGTCATTTGCAGTGCTTCGTGGGATTGTAGTTTTTTCCCTCAATAAAGCCATTAGGTACATAGTCTTGTACTTACCTGTGTCTTTTTGTCAGATTTTCAAAAACTTTTTGCTTCAAATCAAAGTTTGTAATGTTGTGATTCACCTCATAGCTGGTTGGCTTGGTTCAGGGCTTATAATGACTTAATGAAGACTTTTTAAAATCCCTATGGGAAATATATAAATGTTTGTAATAATTTCAGTGGACATAAGTATTTTATTTGGTAAGTAGCCATGTTAAGTGAGATAATATACAGTCAGATCGGGATAAATGTGTCCAGGATGATTTTGCATTAATAGTAGGCTAACTTTGCATTTTCTCATATTTATTCAGTTTGTAGGGAATTTACAATATTCTTCATCTAAAATGTATAAGGAAATGAGAAAGGCAGCAGCTAGCAGCCACTTTCAGAGAACAGAAAGCCAAAGTACAGAAAGAGAGAAAGAAATGAGGACATGAATTTGTGCTGTACAAGAACAGTGCATCATATTTCCAAGCAAAGTCTTATTGGTTTGTTTATTGAAGATGGTGAAAAACTCATTTTATGGATAGTAATAAACCTCTCTGTTTATTAAATACACAGATCAATTATAGACTGGGGAATCAAAACTGTAATCTTTTTTCTCTTCTGTGAGCACAGACCCACTATCCTGCTTCGGCTTTTTGACAAACAAATGAACCTCTGTGTATGATTTTTTTTCACAGTCCAGATATAAAAGAACACTATGATAACAAAGGTTGAATTGAATTCTCTTTGTCTATGTCTGTTTGTAAAGAAACACTTGTTTTTTCATTTTGTGTCACGACTGTTTCATGTTTTTCATCCATCTGTTGCCAAAGAGTTTTGGCATGCAGCTTTCATCTCTACTCTACTTCACTATCGTACATTTGTTCTGACGACCAGCGAGGACAAACGTGGTTGAACATACCTTGTACAGAGAAACATAAACATCCTGTTACAATCAGACTTGGAGAGCAAGCAAATTAAAACTGCAGTTGCAAAAATGGATTCCTGAAATTGAAACAAACATTAGACTAGTTGGACAGAGAGTTATAGTAATAGCATGACTCATATGTCGGCAAGGTCACTGTGTCGCTCAAACAAAACAAAAAAAAAGATAAAAGAGCCCCATAAAACAGTGTACGCACAGCTATGATGATTAGCTATGATGGCAAATTAGCATTGTTCCACCTTATGTGCTCTAAATCATGTAAACCCTGCTGATGCCTTTCCTGTGCACTCTGAAGTCAACTCATAAAAACAGACAGCTGGCTGAATTGTCAAATCTGCCGATTTGATTAACATCACAGCGACTTCCTGACAGCCAGTTGCCCATACACTGCAATATTTGATTTCACATTAACCAACTGCTTACATGAATAGTGGCACATTTCATAGTAGCTGGCAGCTCACTATCTCTTGGTAAATCTGTTTCTTATTAATGTAAATAAGTGGCAATTGTGACATCCTCTGGAGAAAATAAAAATACAGTTTAAAGATATTTATGCTCTTTGAACTGACTTAAATTGTTTAAACATTTGTTCAATAAAATATGTTAATGGCTAAGTGTATGTTGATTTATTTACATTTACATTTTGTGATTTAGCAGCTGTTTTATGAGTAATTTATTATATGATTTTATATTATAATTTATTCATTTGTTATATATATATATATATATA
>NW_015505200.1:4579056-4603468 GCF_001515645.1 Sinocyclocheilus grahami | reverse complement strand
TATATATATATAAAATGTTAAGCATTCTGTTTAGATAATCTATTTATTTATTTATTTAGCTTGTTTTTGGATAAGTTAGATTTATTTTTATAGATCTTTCTCTCTTGGAAAAAACATACAAAAAGTTTGTTGAAGCTATTTGTTTTCGCACAATTGCACAGAACTGATTACGTTTCTCCATTTTGATTTATTGTTTTTATTGTACGTCTATAACAAAGTTGAACATGAGGAATGAAGTAGAGGTATGATTATTGATTGTATCCACAAACAGGTTTTTGTTAGACCAGAAAACCCGTCAGCACCTGTCATGCGGTACTGGAAGAACAGGAGTGAGAAAGTCAATGAGAAAGAAAAAAGCAAGAGAGAAAGGCGGCAGGAGAAAAGAAAGAAAAAAGAGAGAGAGAGAGTAAGAGAGGATGAAGGGGATGAGAGACCTCATGAGAATCGACTCTTCGGTAAATCAATTCTCAGCCAGGTTTCACAACAGTCTGAAATCTTCTATCATCATGATGAAGTATGAAAACACAAAGGAGGAGAAAAAAAAACAAGACTTTTGTAAAGTTTTACACATCAATATATAATGTCTGAGCTTCTCTCTAGATAAAAAATCCGGCCCACGTTTGTGAAAGAGGTGTATGCAGCCTGAGGTAGCACCAAAAATGACGGAATAGGAATTTGTCTGCCAATGATTGCATTGTGGTGATTAGTCCAGCATGAAGGTTAAGCAAAATGACAGCACTGAATATCAGCACTCTTGCTTGTTTGATTCTATTGGTTCTATAGGCAAGAATTTCAGTAACTTCAGATGAAAAACTTTCAGACAAATTAGCCAGTTATTCTGTATATAGTTTTTCATCCACCAACAAAAATTGTTCTGAAAGAAACCAAACCATCAGTTTTTTCACAGCAGCAAGCAACTCAGATGGAAATAGAATATATTCCAGCCAAGTGTTCTGAAATTACTCGCAGGCTTTTTGTTCCTCATTTGCTGATTCATATGTTCTGATGAGAGAAAACAAAAAGTGCTACAGTCTGAAAACAGGCAAGTGGAGTGAAACAAACAGTGAAATCTTTTCTTGCGAATTGTCCAATCAGAACTGATGAATAAAAAATAAGACCTTGTAACTGATAAAAATGTATATGCAATAAGAAGTGTTGTCATTTGTAATTCATGCCGTGTCATTTATGCTATTCTTTGCCCCGTGAATGACTTTATGTAGAGGAAACATCCAGGGATTTGAGAACATATGCCATGCTGATTAAAGTAATCCTGAAGCACAACGTTTAAAAAAATGTTCATCAGTATTTTTTGTGAGTTATTGAACATGTTAACCCATATGGTTAGAGATACATTATGCCATGCATGTTTTGACTTCTCTTATGTTTATTTGATATATTGGTTGTGCTCTCTGTAACTCTCTATTTATCTAGAGATTGAGGGTGAGTGAATTTATTGGCTCATTCAGAGTGACTCCTTTACCAATTTGAATAGGTTTTTTATTCAAATGTTCTGTATACACATTCATTTTGGGTCAGTACAATTTTTTTATGTTTTTTTAAAGTAGTCTCTTATGCTTACCAGGGCTGCAGTTATTTGATCAAAAATATAATAAAAACAGTAATATTGTGAAATATTTATCCAATTTAAAATAACTGTTTTTGTTTTAACATATTTTAAAATCTAATTTATGTTTGGTTAGGGTTAATGTGATGGCAAAACTGAATTTTAAACAGCCATTACTCACATGATTTTTCAGAAATCATTCTAATATGCTGATTTGGTGCTCAAAAAACATTTATTATAGTGTTGTCATTTGTAATTCATGCCGTGTCATTTATGCTATTCTTTGCCCCGTGAATGACTTTATGTAGAGGAAACATCCAGGGATTTGAGAACATATGCCATGCTGATTAAAGTAATCCTGAAGCACAACGTTTAAAAAAATGTTCATCAGTATTTTTTGTGAGTTATTGAACATGTTAACCCATATGGTTAGAGATACATTATGCCATGCATGTTTTGACTTCTCTTATGTTTATTTGATATATTGGTTGTGCTCTCTGTAACTCTCTATTTATCTAGAGATTGAGGGTGAGTGAATTTATTGGCTCATTCAGAGTGACTCCTTTACCAATTTGAATAGGTTTTTTATTCAAATGTTCTGTATACACATTCATTTTGGGTCAGTACAATTTTTTTATGTTTTTTTAAAGTAGTCTCTTATGCTTACCAGGGCTGCAGTTATTTGATCAAAAATATAATAAAAACAGTAATATTGTGAAATATTTATCCAATTTAAAATAACTGTTTTTGTTTTAACATATTTTAAAATCTAATTTATGTTTGGTTAGGGTTAATGTGATGGCAAAACTGAATTTTAAACAGCCATTACTCACATGATTTTTCAGAAATCATTCTAATATGCTGATTTGGTGCTCAAAAAACATTTATTATTATTAATGTTGAAAAGAGTTGTGCTGCTTAATATTTTTGTGGAAATGGTGATCAGTTTTTTTCAGGATTCTTTTATGAATAGAAAGTTCAAAAGAACTGCATTTATTTGAAATAGAAATCTTTTGTTCTGTTACTTTTGCTTGATTTAATAAATAAAATAATATCTGAATATCTTTAAAAAAGAATCTTAATGACCCCAAACTTTTGAATGGTAGTGTATGTTGTTCTTGATGTCTTATGAAGGCTCTACAGATGGATTGATGGATTCTGTGCATCTTAAAGTATGAAATGTATATTTTTGCCAAGCCAAGCAGCTTATTTCTGTGATCAGTCCAGCCCACCGTAGTGTGTAGTGGATAAGTTGGAGAACTCATCTTCTTTACCAGGACCGTATGTAGGAAAAAACCCAAACAAAACAATGAAAACTCCTGAAAGTTCACACTTTTTGGACAACATTGTGGCTCTGGGGAAAATTTAATCTATTTCATGAAGATTACACTCTTAGAGGCTGCAGATGGCTCTCACCGGGTTACATGCTTTTGATAATTGCTATTGCAGAGAGGCCTGAGGTTACTGCAGAGTAACAGAGCATTCCGAATGAGAGCCATCAAAGTGCTTTTCATTAGCCTCTTTCAGTCTCCTTATCAATTAACTCCTTTAAAACACACATTCACAAAGCTACCCAGACGTTCTGCGAATGTGGAACGGGACGTGAATAACTCCATCGTAGAGCACCCTCATCAAGACAACAGCCAGACATCTCACCTTTACAGAGAGTTATTCTAGCGGGAGTTGTCTTGTATCCTCAGCCTTTTACTTTGCACTTGTCTCTAATAGCCGTGATTATGCATTATTAGTTATGCCGACGGTTGGATTGACTTTATCAGCTGAAAAAAAACAGTGAGGTGGGAGTTTTCCAATGAGACCCTGTTTTGTCCCTGCCTGACAATGAGGCTGCAATTACTGATTTGCCATTTCCAGTGAATCCCAGGCCCATTGTTTTAGAAGGTGCCGAGGCAATGATTGATGCGGATGTTTTTGTAGCTGTAATAGAAGCCCTGTCACTGACAGTGAAGACGTGATGGCTGCATTGTGTTTTGTGGGGTATCCATCTATCAGATTGTCATATGGTGGCATGCTTTGCACCGATAAGCTAATTGCTTTGGATCAAATAAAAGAAAGCAAAAATTGTCAGATCGACAAGACTATCTTTAAAATGGCCTAATTGCTTAAAAAATGGGAGGAGAAAGTATGAATGTGGCTATTAGTAATGTTTGCAGGGATAATTTGTTCATTAAATGCAAGCCTTGATCCACAGATGCACTGATACAGTTAGCTCTTCAATTCTACATTCACAGCACGCGTAATGGAAGAACATCACGGTCTCAATAGGACTTGAGATAACCCCTAACTTGTCTAGCACACTTAAAATTCGGTTCTTGCACAGTAATTCAGTTCTTAGGCTCTATGATTACAAACAACATGCTACTTATAACAACACACAAATCATATACACAGTGATTGCCATACTTAAACATTTGCCTTGGAGTCACTGACATGACTGACATGTCATTTTTTGCCCTTGCATAATCTTTTATTGTTATTTTGTAGAAGACAATATATAATAATATTGGTTAATATTATTAATACTTGAACACTTTTACAGGTGGAAAATGTGGTGATATTTTTAAATATTTTGACAAATATATTTAAATACTTAAAAAAATAATAATAATAATAATTACTACTAGTAAGTGTACATTAATACTTACATTAAGTACAAGTAATTACAAGTATTAAATAAGTGTACACCTTTCTTACATTTTACTTGAAAATTAGCCCACATGGCATTTCTCAAAACATTTCTCGAAAATGGCATAAATGAAAATGGCATAACCATATGAAATGTTGTTTTTGTTAACTAAGACCATTAAAAATATTTGTTTATTAATTGAAATAAAGCAGAAAATATGAATATTAGATGAAAAAAAACTTTGAAATTAGAAATTTTATTTTGGCAACTATAAATAAGTTGAAGCTGAATTAATACAATTAATTATAACTGAAATACATTTATTAGAATAAAGGTAAACAGAAATGTAAAAAAACACAAATAAAAATGACAAATGCACAAAGTTATTAAAACTGAAACTAAATTTAAATTGAAAACTGGAAATCTAAAAATAAAAGCTAATTCAAAATATAATAAATATATAAATATAATATTTTTATTTGACTGACCCTTTAGTATTTATATTATATAAATATTTTATCTCTGACAACTCTTATATTATTTTGTTTCCTTATGTTTCTGTATATTTTATTGTTCCATACTGTTGTTCCCCTTTTTGGACCTCATGTTTGTTTTTATTATATTATATTACATTTATAAAGCTGATAAATATATATATATTTCATAAGTCATTTAAATGCTAGTATATTTAAAATTGTAAATAATCATAACATGCAAAAAATAAAAAAGTAAAATAGGATAGTAGTATATAGTATATATATATATATATAATACTAAAATAACATTGATATTGAAATTTTAAGAAGATTGTTCCTTTTTTTACCACAGTCTTATTTCTCATTGACCTAAAGAATGAACCACTAGCAGAGCAGTGCATTATATACAGAGCACAGTGCATCTCATCTCTTTCCGACAGACAACATTTGGATAATAATGGATTAATCTGACATAATTATTTCGTCTTAGGCACAGGCCTCTAGTCATGGCTGTAAGAAGATGCAGCGATGAGCTAATTTACTGTATTGTCAGAGGGCCTATCATGGCTTCTTATTAGGCTGCATAGCAAATCCTAAGCTAAATGATCTGTGTCCGGCCTTCCGAGGGAGAAAACGGCATTCTGCAGCACAAGTTCTGCCAGCGAAAATGAGATGCACGATTTGAAGAGAGATCCTCTCCCCCATACAGATATAAAAGCAAGGACGTGCACACAGCCACCTCCCCATCCAAACATTGACTCATCAGCACACGCCACCTGTGAAAACACCAAGCTATTTTCACAAGAATAAAGAGATGCACCAACTTGCACATTTAACTGTTATGCACCACACTTAATTCCGGCACAGTTGTGTGTGTCCTAAACCTATAATTTATCACATAAATGCCAGATAAACCTAATCACTATGCTAACATTTGCAGCTCCAATTGTGCCAAACACAGAAGCGCTAATTAATCTAATGTCTTTGCGGCAGACGCACATAGTCGCACATGCAGTCACGCAGTGGGAGTGATTTGTAAGGCACCATGTGGGGCTCTAATCTGCGGGTTGCAGTGGGATCTTTACAGCCTGCTCACGGGCCCGAGTGGCAGAAATTAGGCCCAAATTCAATCAGTCTTCCAGGCTGGGCCGGGCTTTTCCTGCAGGCCTCGAGGCGCCTTGGGATGCGAGCTCCATCTGCACTGGGGTAAGGAGAGGTTGCGCTCGAGGCGCTGGGGAGTTATGAGTATTGCGGGCCGCCATCTCTCCGCACATTAGTGTCATGGCTAAACTAAATAAGGACTCGGGGTTTGAGTGTTTAGCTGAGGAGTAATTTAATTTAGGGAACAACGTGGTGTTGTAAATCACAAGGATGAGATGGTGGACTGCATCTGGAGAAGGGTATTTATCTCAAGGCAATACCACAACATTGGGTTAAAAAGAAATCACACCCTGAGATTATATTTCCGCAGACAGTGTTCGGATCTCTGTATTTCTGTCTTATTTGGAAGCCGAAGTAATGCCAGAGCCAATGCCGAAAACACCTCCTATTTTTCGAACGAGTTAACTTTCATACGGTCATTGTTGAGGTATTTTTGCAGCGGCATTGAGCACTGAGAGCACTGTATTTCCCGATTGCATCAACTAATCTGCCAACCTATTTGCTGAAGAATATACAGAGTAAGACACTGGAGAATGTATTCGCATCTGTGAAATTGATAAGCCACAAGAGATTGACCATTTCTTACGAAACGCGCCGAGCCACAACATGCATAAAACGTTGTGGAACACAGAAGAGCGGGAAAAGTAGGAGCCATATGTACCACACTCAGGTAAATTGTCTGCATATCTCAAATATAATTCATCATCCCCAGCTGCAGTGCTGGCATATTCATTTTTCTCTCTCTCTTTCTCTCTCTCTCTCTGTACGCTGAAGGATTGTGGGCGATGTGAGAGGGTGCATAGGTTGTCCCTTGAGGCCAAACTGACATGATTGGAGCTCCCATTAAAACCAGAATGAAAAGTCCTCACAATGGGAGAAACTCTTGGGAGCAAAATCGGCCCTGGAGACCGAAATAATCCCAGGGTTTTTTCATCAGCAGGTGAGAATCTTGCATACCTTTGCAGCATTCATGGGTAACAGAATTGATTCTGCAAGAATGATATGTACAAACTGTGCACATGAAAAGAAAAAAGGCTAGGGCAACATAAAATAAAAAGCTAATCCACAGCCAGAGTTTATCCTTTGGTGCAAATGGAGTGTAGTTAGTTTGTAGGAGCTTTAGCCGCACAATCAGTGCAGGGGTTTGTGATGCAGTGCTCCATTGGGACCTAATTTACAGAGAGAGGTGCTCCATAATACTACAGTGCAAAACCCCAACAAACAAACTACTTACCAATTCATTTATTCCAGCACTCATGCACAGGAGACACAACTATTTTCACTTTTACCTTGTGCTTCAGGAGTAACGTTTCAAATGTAAAAGGTTTTTTTTTTCTCTGCAAATCTTTTAAAGATGGAAAGAAAGTCAGCATACAAATAATTGTTAAGGTTCTTAAGCAACATACATTCATGCGTATAGATTCAAGGTTTTGGTTAAGATGGCAGTCTATAACTTTAAATATTCATATCAAGCATGCATTGTAGATTTAGCTTTAGAGAAATGTACTTCAGTGAAGTAGTAGAGCAACAGAGTCGCTCTTGCAGGTTTTATGTGACTTGGTTTCTTAATAAGGTTGATTTTAAATCATAAAGATGATTATTTTGTGTTTAATGCCTTAAAGAAAATATACAATGGGTTTGTTAAAAAACATATTATTAAAACCATTTCCTTTGCACTTTATTTTACACTTACTTGTACTTACAGAGTACTTACCGATGAAAGTAATGGGTAACATAAGGTAACTACATGAGTTAAAGTTAGGTTTAGGGGTAGGTTCAGGGTTAGTACCTAGTTATTACCCAGTTATTGTAAGTACTATAACAATTCCTTGAATTTCTTAGTATATGGGATATGACCTCTCAAGTGATGACTCATATTTTCCAGCATGATTTGATAATGTTCCAAAGAGCATCTTTTTTTGCTTCAATGGAAGCAAGACAGATGTAAAAAAGAGTTGTCACAAATTTGCTTATTTGATCAGTGACCTAGAAAAAGTGCAAAATCCTAACTATTTCTCATTATTACACAGCGCAATGTATTACTAGAATCGAATTGGTCAACTGTGGTATTCAGTGGTCGGATATTTTCTAGTATTTGCTGTTGTCCTTGGCAGCGCTGTGTATCTGGGTTACTGAAACCAGTGCTGCTTTCATGTCTCTCAAATCACACCGCAGACTTTCTCTTTTTTTAATACAAACACAACTGGCACTATTTTGCATCTCAGTTGTAGTTAAAATGACCTTTTCAGTGATTGATTGTAGTTAAATGGGGGCAGTATAAAAATGAATGTAATATTGTTGAGTTTTTCTTGTTGCCTGGCTGATTGTTTTGTACATTGCAGTGATTTTTTCTAAGCTGAAGATTTAAGATAATATACTGGTAAAACTGTATTTAAAAGTATATCATAATTCAAATTGTTTCATGTTTTTTTTTAATTTGGTGAATAGCCCTATGTCGCTGTTTATTTTGCAATAATGAACGTATTTCGATGAACATTCAAAATCCTAAAACTTTGTTCATTTACAAGTTTAAATTTTGAGCCAGACTTTCAATGTGACATGTATCTAGTGTATCAGGGTGCTTTGAATGATATCAGTCTCTTTTTCTTCCAGATGCTGAATGCAGCATACATTTGACTTCACAGTAAAGCTGTCATTTATAACCACTCTAAGCAAAATAATAGATTTGAAGATTTGGGAATATTATTCAATTTTACAGCCCATCGTGAAAGAGGGTTTTTATTTCCCTCACAGATATGAATCCATCTGCCCAATTGCTGTTCCTGTAATACACACAAAAAAATATCAAAATGCATTTTTGCAGAGCAGGAAGGGCAAGAATTGATCACACTCCTCCATTACAGAAGCAAATAGCAGGCTAGAGGGAGAGGAGGAGAGATGAAAGAACATCAATGCGAAGAAAATGTGCAAAGCCACAGAGAAGCACTGCCCAGCATAATGACTCAGCTACCACACAGGGACCAACAACTTTCTAAAGCATCTCAGACATTAGGCAGAGAGACAGGATGCTCCTTGGTCAGTACTCTAGCTGTGGGCGCTACCTGATGCAATTAAAACGAGCCTACAGAGCCCGTGCGCAGACGCAGTGAGGTGCCTCGTACTACTGAACTATCACATCAGTGTTGTAAGGCTGACCGGGCTCTAATCTACACTTTTTCAACAGCCGGCACACCATGCATAATTAACACACATTACTAATTCAAACCTAAAGTGGTTCCCATGTAATCTACTGCAGTTCACTTTAATTAAACACATGTACTCTCGAACAATCTGCAACCGTGTAATGTGTGTGAATGAATAAAGAACAGCAGTGGGATTGTGGTCATGTGCAACCACAGACCCATAAACTGAAAACAAGATGGGATAATTTCAGGGCACTTTAAAGGGGTCATATGACGTTGCTAAAAAGAACATTATTTTGTGTATTTGGTGTAATGCAATGTGTTTATGTGGATTAAGGTTAAAAAAACTAATTATTTTCCACATAATGTACATTATTGCTCCTCCTCTATGCCCCGCCTTTCTGAAACGTGTCGATTTTTACAAACCTCATCAGTCTGAAAAGCGAGGTGTGCTCTGATTGGCCAGCTGTCCAATGCATTGTGATTGGCTGAATACCTCAAGCATGTGACGGAAATGTTATGCCCCTTACCATACTGTGACACCGTGTCGTGAAAAAAACAGTAAAACCCATTATAAACGAGGCTTTTGTTGCATCCAGTGGGGACATAATTACTGATTATAATGACTTATACTGTCTTTTTACGCGTTGCGTTGCGTATTGCGCTGCGTAAACATAAAACCATGTCTGCATTTGTGATCGGAGAAACGACAAACAACAAGCGCTACTCTACACTGCTCAAAACTCACGTTTGAATCGTCAGTGGCAAATTCTTTAAATATGAAAACTTACTTGAGTCAGAAGCGCCAGACTGTCCTTAAAAAGTGGGAATTGCCCCACTTTATAGGAACAGACACCGGCATTGTAGGCTACTATCCCAGGAAACAGTCCTCGTCCTCCTTAAAATGTGCTGCACACATCTGAATATTTGGGTTGAACTGTTTCGGAACAGTGTTGTAAATACAACTTAACCACTGATTTCTAGTTGTGTCCTCTTTTGGAAGACTAAACAAAGTATTTTCGCTTTCATAACGAAAACACACAGCATCTCCACAACATGGCGGCGGCGGCAGCAACAATACTACAGCAAGAATCAAAGTTACGCCTTCTTTCTTTGCGTGAACATTTGGGTGGCGTAATGCAAATCTTCCCACATCATGATGTAGACATGTGGGGCGTGTGAGAATGAGCCGTTTTAGGTAGGCGGGTTGATTTTATGGGTTAACTTTTATAAAGAATATATTTTTGGATTTGAGACTTTAGTCTTTGCAACTTTACAGATCTTCTTTATGCACCAAGAGCTTGTAACACTCCAAAGAGAAAGGAAAAATTTAAATCGCATCATATGACCCCTTTGATATTATGAAATATATTGGATCCAAAATGTATTTGGACACTTAAAAATATTTCTGTCATGACAACAAAAAATGAAAATTAGGCTGCGTTTTACTCACCCCCGGGCATCCTAGGTGTATATGACTTTCTTCTTTCAGACGAATCCAGTCGGAGTAATATTAAAAATTGTCTTTGATCTTTCAGGTTGTTTAATGTCACTCAGCGGGTGTTGCATTGTTTAAGTCCAAAAAAACTTAAATAAAAATCGCCCATCCATAAAAAAAAAGTGTCTCACACGGCGCCGGGGGATGAACAAAGGCCTTCTGTAGTGAATCGATGCGTTTTTGTAAGAAAAATATCCATATTCAAAACGTAATAATCACTTTAATGTAGCTTGCGCCAACAGTTGTACACAGAAGCAGTTCCTGGTGGATGACGTATAGAGGTCAGC
This sequence comes from Sinocyclocheilus grahami, assembly GCF_001515645.1. Taxonomy (NCBI): domain Eukaryota; kingdom Metazoa; phylum Chordata; class Actinopteri; order Cypriniformes; family Cyprinidae; genus Sinocyclocheilus; species Sinocyclocheilus grahami. Next base: position 4,592,695 of record NW_015505200.1, on the reverse strand, counting down.
GTCGCGCATGCGCTGGTGAGTCTTGTGAAAACCAACGTTTGTTTACAGGATCAAAAGAAGCAAAGTTTCCTTACTTTAGCAAAGGAAAACCAGTCTCCTCTTGGCTTATATTGAAATCCTCCGACATTCTTCTTTACAAATCCTCGTTTTGTACTTCTAATTCTTGACCGTTGTTTTGTTTTGATCTCTCTCCTGCGTTTCTGCGTGCGTCACTTCTGAGTGGCGCATGCGCAAAGCCGACCTCATACGTCATCCGCCCGGAACTGCTTCTGTTTACAACAGTGAGCGCTAGCTAGATTCAAGTGATTATTACGTTTTGAATATGGATATTTTTCTTACAAAAACGCATCGATTCGCTACAGAAGGCCTTTGTTCACCCCCCGGAGCTGTGTGAGACACTTTTTTTATGGATGGGCGATTTTTATTTAAGTTATTTTAGACTGAAGCAATGCAACACCCGCTGAGTGGCATTAAACAGCTTGAAAGATTAAAGACAATTTTTTATATTACTCCAACTGGATTCGTCTGAAAGAAGAAAGTCATATACACCTAGGATGCCTACACGCAGTCTAATTTTCATTTTTGGGTGAACTAGCCCTTTAATGTATTTGTATAATGTCAGAATTTTCACATTTGTCCATAAGTGTCCAAATGTTTTTTGGAGCACGTGTATTTTTAATCTGCATGACAAGAATTCAAATTATATATGAGTAAATCTTGGGATGGTGCATAAACAAGATGTGTTTAAAAGCAAATCCTTTATCAGCTGGTGTCCATAAAGTATAGGCCGAAACTCTGCAGTGATTTGTAAGCGAGCGTTTGAGATTGCCAGGAGCCAGGCTAACCTTTGACCTCTCCTAAAATACATTATTAAGATAAACATTTTAAGGAAAAGTCGGGAGACTGGATTTACTCTATTGTGCTTTAAACACAGTAATGGAAACAATATCAGTGTGCAAGGCTTCTCTGGAAAGTGTTATCACACAGCCGACCTACTGAAATATCAGTGTTGTGACCCACGCTGCCCCTGCATTAAAAACAGCTGTCTCCTCACAGAGCAAGTCGGCTGGAATGGAAAAAGTCTCTTTGGTAAATTTGACAAAGGATCCTCAGTGAACTGAAATTATGTTTTCAATGCAAATTCATTAATTTCCTTCTCTCCTCCTTTACTGTTCCGGTTCTGCACAGGGGCATGTACACATACACTGAAATTCTAAGGCAACACATTGTGGGCGTTACGAAGGTGAAGTTCAGAGGCAAATTGTGGAGGTGTAAGAAAGACAACACAGGAAAATGATACATCTGTTCTGTTGCTGCTCAAACATGTACTTCGACACAATTACCTTGTGTGAGTGAATTTTCACCCTTCGGCTTGTGAGAGGTACAGTGTGCCGGTGACAGGTGGAAACAGAGCTGAGGATTGCCACCAAAGTGCTTGGAGAAAATGACAAGCTGCTAGAGGGACAGCAGCAGTTGATACTTCACTGCCAACAAACATCTCAAGCTTAGTGATGTGACTGCAGAAGCCGCCTATCACTCTTTTAAAGGGTTGACCTGTGTTGTATGTCATACACCAGCAACATGCATCATCTAAAAGCTAAATGATTTTTAATTGGTCACATTGTTAAAGGGGTCATATGATGCTATTTTAAAGATCATTATTTTGTGTATTTGGTGCAACAGAATATGTTGACATGCTTTAATGTTAAAAAAAACATTATTTTTCAAATACTGTACGTTATTGTAGGTCCTCTATGCCCCGCCTCTCTCAAACGGGTTAAAAAAACTGTCGTCCATAAAATGTGTTGCACAAATTCAAATATCTGGGTTGTGCTGTTCTGTTGTAAATAAATCCAATGATTCCTAATTGCATCTACTTCCGGAAGGCCAAATAAAGTGCTTTTGCTTTCACTCTGAAACACAGCATCTCCCTGACATGGCTGCATCAACACTACCGCTGTTTCTGAAACCACGCGGCCTTTCTTTGCGTGCACATTTGGGCGGCATTATGCTAATATTTCCACATAGTGAAGTAGATATGTGGGGGCGTGTTAGAACGAGCCGTTTTAGGTAGGTGTGGTTGACTCTTAACTTTTATAAAGAATATCTCTTTGGATTTGAGACTTTAGTCTTTGCAACTTTACAGATCTTCTTTATGCACCAAGAGCTTGTAACACTCCAAAGAGAAAGGAAAACTTGGAATCGCATCATATGACCCCTTTAATAAAATACCCCACTGTTTAAGAAAATGTAAGAAAGGAATCCCTACTGTTAGGGTGCAGTCAGTATATCAAGTCAGTACTATACTGGCATCCAGTGGCTGATATGGGAAGATTGTGGGAATGCCTATAGCGATTCTACTTCTCTATGTGTTTACACCAACAAATGACCCTCTTTACATACATATGACCATTTACACACACATTTTGTTCGTGCCTGTTGAATGAAGCATGAATAATTCATTCATTTGGTCAGCATTTTAAAGATCAAATCCTTTACAGTCTACGTTAAAGGAATAGTTCACCCAGAAATGAACATTTTGTCATTTGTATGCCATTTTGTCCCAAAAAAAAAGAAAAGAAAAGTGTTTTTTGGTTATACAATGAAAGTCAATGGGCCCCTTTCAATGGGTTGTTTTGGACCCTATTGACTTTCATCATACTGGGAAAAAATATCTTTGTGTGTGTGTTCCACAGAAGTAATAAAATCATAAATTAAGTCTGTATTTCTTTCTATGCTGAGCCTGAAAGATTATGTTTAAAAAAAAAATGTGGGTAAGTGATTAGCAGTAGCCGTCGACTTCCATAGTAGGCTATTGAGGAAAAAAATACTATGGAAGTCTATGGCTACCATCAACCGTTTGGTCACCCAAGTTCTTTCGGAAAGAAACCCGTAGGGGTTTGGAACAACATGAGGACGAACCAACTGAACGAAAAGGTAGGCTATGTATGAGATTGTACAAATTAAGAATTAGCCACCAATTCGCCTATAAATGGTTACGAATTTCCATGAGAGAGTTCTGTTGGATCTCCTTGTGAGCGAAGTGGAAAAGGAGACCATGTCATCAAAACTCATCTTGAGTTTAGAATCGTACAAAGACTGTGAAAAGACAGGGGTTGGTATTAAACAACTTGATATTAAATGTATGCTGTGTGCTGAGACAGGAAGCATGAGACACGCAACTATACTCTGAATGTGCTTACGCTTGTGTATTCAATTACCTCGCCCCAGGTTAATCCATGGTTCAACAACAATTTTAATTTCATGGAAGAGTACACAAATACCTGAGGATTGGAAGATTTCTGCATTTTAATGACCTGGGTTACAGTAGGACACCTGCCTGCACTGTCTGCAGACCTTTTTGGTGCAACTGCGCTAGTTCTGACTGGTGAAAATAAACAAATGCTCAGCAATCAATCAATCAAACAAACGTGTTAATGTGATAACTAATGGTGTGAGGAGGTCCCGCGTCTCTGCAGAAGCACTCTCTCCATCAGTAACACCAGCAGGGATTCTCTGATGGCTCTTTATACATCCTGGTAAGCGAGACGGGAGTATTCCTCCCAAAATCGAGGTGTGATTGAAGAGAGATAACTGACATGAAGCGTGCCTCTAAAATATTATTGAAAGCCTCAGTGCTTGTGCACATTTGTGATTATACTTCAGATAGGTGCTATAAATGTTCAAATGGAACTGAAAGTCAGCAGCAAAAGAAAAACTCTGTGAAACTTACCCTAATTGATAACTTTGCTATTGTGGTGCGGGTCAAACTGCTTGAAACACTTGTTAAACCATTTCTTCTCGACATGTTGTGAATGCGCCTTTTCAACACAGATGTGTTTTAGAAAGTCTGTACAAATTTTGGTGACTACAGTGGTGTTAGGGATAAGATTTACCCCCCACTGGTTTCCATGCAATTTGCCAAAAATCAACAGTTTTTCAAATTGAAAATTTAATTTTCAGAGACTAAAATATGAAATGAGATGGTATGAAATTAAAGATTCAACATTTATTTGAAATTGAAGACTCATCTACTAAATCATCCAATGAAAATGAACCGTTTTACAGTTTCATAGTAAAAAAAAAAGTTTGTTTTTGGTTGTTAGTGTTTTGGGATCTCACTCTTTTGCAGCACCGAAAAGAAGTGTGAGAAAACCATTTTACCCTCAAAAAAGTTTGGGAACCAGACAACAAAAATGCAAAAAGGTAAAATAGCAATAAATACTATTTATATTAAAAAAATAATGCTAGATACTAGTTTATTGTAGTCATTTGCATTTTGGTGGGAAAACAGCTCATGTAGCCATGAAAAAAATAATTAATAAAAAAACATAAAAGAAAGCTAATTGTGAACAAAAATATGTGGGTCAAATTGACCCCTAAAACAAAATATTTTATATTTTTTAGTCTCTGACCAGCTACAATAGAGTTTTCATGTTTTTACGTGACTCAGTAGTGTTCTCGATAGTGTTGATTTTTGGCGAACTGCCCAACACAAACGGGACACCCATATTATAAACACAACAGGAGGGTTGAGCTATAAAGAAATCTCCATTGATAATAAGTTCTAACTCCTATTTGTGACTGGACAGACTTGTGTCCAAATTTGTAAACCTGCTCTGATATTGCAAGAATGCAGACAAAAACAAAGCTGTCCCTGGTAGAGGCTCATTAAACTCAACTCAGACCATTTTAAATGCCAATTCTGCAGTGGCTCGTGGGCATTCTGCATTAATGCCAGCACTTTTTTCTGAATCCAGAAGACTGGAGAGCATCACATGAATATCAAACATTGTGTATAAATTAAATTGGAGATTTGGACTGGAATGACTTTGAGCATCTGATTTAAATTTAAAATTCCAAATGCAAATCCCACTTTGGAAAATGAAATGGAATTTGTACTTCAAAGCCATCAACTCTCTGGGTTGTTTTTATTCTATAACAAGCACTTATTATGATGAGAGCTATTAAAGCCGGCAGTAGGGGAGACCGTGTCAGCAGTGTCTGCAATGTCAAAAGCCTCTGTGAGACGTCCAGCCGATGGCCTCTCTCTTCATAAAGAGGCTTTTCAGCAGGTTCTGCCAATGCCAAAGGTTAGATTATGCACATAACTGCTGTTGCTTTATCAGTCTCATGGACAGAGCCCCGCCAAACCCCTCGCCAAGAAGCAGCGGCCCTCGGTCTCATATCGACAGGTGGGGCAAAAAAAATATGAATACAATTGACTCGCACAGTCATGCCTGCTGACATTTACAATCAATCGGCCTCTATAATTGATCAATCTGCTGCAGCTGCAAACTTCTAAACTGTTTCAACAAATAGCTCCAGACTAAATAGTTTTCACAAGACAAATCGGTGAGCCTAAAAGGGCATCATTAGATATTAAAGCAGAAGCAGCAACTTGTCTGCGCTGGCCTTGGGCGTTCTATTTAGAGTCAGTAATAAATGGTTTGCTCACCAGTATCATCTGTCGCCTTGCCTTGGCAGTCACATACGCTTTTCTCTCAAGGATTTTACCACACACAAAACTGCAGCAGAAGGCCTATATTGGCTTATATGATTGTAAGGTAAATATCAGGGTAAATAATAGCAATTGCTGTGGGAGAGAAAGTTAAAAAATGAAAATTCATCATTTACTCAAACTTTGATCCATACCAATATTTCCTCTGTGGAACACAGTAGAAGATAAAAAAAAAGCTTCTCCATAGGATGAAATGGGGTCAATTGGGTCTAATCTTTCATTGTATATGGACAGAAACAGTTACAGTTTCCCCGCTGTAGAACGCAAGTCATACAGGTTTGGAACAACATGAGGATAAGTAAATAAGGAAACAATACTTTTGACCAAGTTAAGGACATTTATAATGCTACAAAAGATTGACACTTAAATGCTATGCTTTTAAACTTTGAATAAATTCAGGTTTTTTTCAGGATTCAAAAGAAATCTGAAAAAAATATAAATCACCATTTCCACACAAATATTAAGCAGCACACCTGTTTTCAACATTGATGATAATAAGAAGATTATATCTGAAGGATTTTGTGACACTTACAGTGGGTATAGAAAAGAATCACCCCCTTTAAAATGATCACATTTTGTTGTTTTGCAGCTTGAAATTAAGATGGACAGTTTTTGTTTTATCCAGCTGTATTTACTCAGTGAACTTATAACATCCAAGTGAAAGATATAACACCAACATAAGTTTATTTCAGGCTACAAAGCAACAAAATGTGATTATTTAAAGGGGGGGGGGGTGATTCTTTTCTATACCCACTGTAAGATTGGAGTAATGGCTGCTATAAATTCAGCTTTGCAATCACAGGAATCATTTCAAAATATAATGAAATGGAAACGTTATTTTAATTTTTTATAATATTTGAGGACATTACTGTTTTTTATTGAATAGATGCAGCCTTGGTGAGCATAAGAGACTTCTTTCAAAAGAAGAAAATCTTACAAGCCACACATTTTTGAACAGTAGTGTGTTTGTACGTAACAGCAAATATGTGTTTTGATTTTCAGTTTCAAAACTAATAGAATTATGAGGTTGGGTGACACAATTAGACTATAGTCAGCATCTTTCAGCCCAGGACACCCTCTTCTGTATCTACTCCGAGACCATTAAATATCCACTTAAAGACACAGAAAGTCGAAGAGCTCTTCCATTAACTGTGCTTCTTAACATACATTACAGAGCAGACTTCATAAAAGCTGTTTTTTTAAACTTCCCTAGTGCATCTGTGGGGATATATTAAGTGAATAAATCAAAAACCTCCCGAGACAGAGAATATTAAACATTTGGAAACTATTTATTGAATATTTATAACCAAATATCTGTTAAATACATCATTTATTCTTATACTTTATGTCTCAGTGACAAAGAAAGAATACCAATATTTACACTTTGTATATGGAATGTTGCATGACACTTTAAGGCGCAGTCTTTTGGCTTTCATTTGATCAGAACAACAGTGAAGGTACTGAAGCTGTCAGGAAGGGTGAAAATCATGATTATTCAGCTAAGAGTAAATTAACATGCCTTGAACTCCTCATTTCAAGTGCCTTAAAATGAGGCAAGGTTTATAAATTATACTTTGAAAAAGACAAAAATCTTTGTATATTACACATAACTGGCTCCACACTACCGCACACATCACAACTGCGTCTCCTAGGCGACGGTTTTGAAGGTCTGCAGTATCAAGTTAGTTTGGTGGATAAGCCTGTTGGCACTGATAAAGACGTTTATTGCCCTGCGGACGAGAAAGAGAAAAGTCAGTGCTCAGGACATCAATTGGCTGATCATTTTTCATTGAGAAAAGCACTTTCATAGAAGATGTAAAATAGATGTCTGCTAGAAACATGAGTGCGCTTTGAAAAAACATCCGTCACTGTCTGCTTGCTTACTTTCCATCTTTGAAATATGTTTTCAGCGTATCACTGAAGCTTTTGGAGTACTTCACAAACTCCTTCTTTTGGTGTTCAAGTGCCTGGGGACAAAAAGTTAAACATGTTAATATTTCATACATACAAAATGTGCAGAGCAGGGGGTGGCAAGGACTGGACTTGAGAACCACTGACCTACATTAATTTTTCTGTTAAAACTTTTGAGATGTAAAGTCATTTAAAGGTTTTAGCCATTAGGTTGTCATGGCTACAAAGTTGTATAATTAGATGCAACTTTACACAGAAAAGGTTAGGAAGCCATTTTTTCACACTAAAATCATGTTAACATACATAATGTTTTTGACTTGTGTTTTAGCATTTATGGATTGGCCATATTCCACTGCAAGTGTCTCACTGTAAGCTAGATTTATTTATTTAATTTTTTCAAGAAAAGGAGGGACAAGTCAATTTAAATTGGTAGTAATCAACATTAAGCACTATCAAGTGAGCGTAAAGGAATAGTTCACCCCAAAATGAAAATCTTCTGAATATTTACTCACCCTCAGGCCATTCAAGATGTAGAATTTTGCATAATTTACTCTCCAATCAGTTTCTTTGCCGTGAATGGGTGCCATCAGAATGAGAGTCCAAACAGATGATAAAGACATCAAAATATTGTAAAGTTAAAAACTTTTTGTAAGACATCCATCAAGGTGTTTTAACTTTAAGCCGTTGAGTCCATAAACCATAATAACACTTCCACCAGTGAAGGCCATCCCCTGTCTTCTCATATCAAAATCCACCGACATAATTGTTTAGAACTGTTTTTGCTTGAAAGCCATGCTTGATCTTATATTTCTCTCCTGATTTGAATGAGACTACTAGTTTGGAGAAAGCGTTATCATTGGAGGACTTATTTGAAGTTAAAAATATCTTGATGGATTGGTTTAATTACACAGCTGACATTATACATTAAACACAGCTTTTCACTTCACATTGATGGACTGGAGTTGTGTGGATTACTTGTGGATTATTATAATCCATGGATCACTGTGATGTTTTCATCCGCTGTTTGGTCTCTCATTCTGACGGCACCCATTCACTGCAGAGGATCCACTGGTGAGCAAATTATGTAATTCTACAATTTCCAAAGTCTGTTCCCATGAAGGAATAAACTCAGCTATTTCTTAGATGACCTGAGGGTGTACATTTTTTCAAAATGTCAATTTTTTGGGTAAACTTTCATTTGTAGTAATCCCAATATTATTTTTTTTTAAAAACATCCCAACTTGCTTATTCAACAGTGAAAATTGTATCTGTGAAATAAGAAATACTTACCCTGCGATTCTGATACTGATATTTCTTAAAAACATTGTTGACTGTGTCCAGCAGCTCTTTTATAGCACTGGCGATGTCTCTGTGGAAATCAGCGAGAGGTCAGCAAAGATGAACACATTTATGAAGAGCGAAGCACTGACTCGGCAGTCAGGCAGTGGAGAATGGCAAGATAATAAAGGAGAGGCCCATTAAAATCAAATCTTTCACGTTTGAACATCTCCTGAGGTCATGGTATTGTCAGCTATGTGAGATCGCTTAGTCGATTAATTGTTGACTGATTGCTTGATTAAAACGAAAGCACTAGACCTTAAGTAAGACTATAAGGGGAGAAAAATCTATAGGCTCCAAATGATTTTGACTGCAGTTATTGCGTGATCATTACTCTAGTTTGTATTAAGTAAGTACAACATAAGTATTCATTTAGCAGATGCTTTTATCCTAAGTGACATACAGTATACTTATTACTGGGACAATCCCTCTTAACCGGAGGTTAAGTGTCATGCTGATTACCGGGCCAGATCTTTAACCACTATCCCATCAAGGTGAAAACAAGGGACAGGATCCTCACTTTATGGTCTGTAGGAAGCGCACTCTGTCATTGATCTCGTCTGGGATTTTACTCAGGATATGTTTGAGGGCTCGTGCTTTCTCGTTAAGGTCCTGGAATTCCTGCTCAGGTCTTTCAATCAAGTACTCTGTAAAATATGAAATCACAAAACTTCTTAGCTTCAGATGCTAAAACAGATGCACATGGTTACAAAAACCACCCTGATCTTTACTGGAAAAACAAAGTAACTTTACTGGACAGTCATTATTTGTATCATTTTGAGTGTTATTGCAGAAAAGATCCAGAAATATGGACTGTACCAGAAGCAAATTATGTTTTTTTTACCTTCCACGTCATCTGCAGCCATGCGCAGCAGTGACTCTGTGAAGTTGATCTCCACGTTCTTCTTCTCCAGTATCTTCATGATGATATCCTGAGTGAGGCCTGGGTTCTCTTTCTCTGCCTTTAGAGGGTGGCATTGATTGAAGAGAATTAAACTCACATCAGTAAACCTCATATTATGTTGAGCATGAAATTAATCGTTTATTAAAACAAATACATCACAAGGGCCAGATGAAGAGAGATAACATGTCAGAAAAATAAATACTGATGAAAGGACACTTTCAGGAAATTTTACTTTGATAAATGCTGCCCGCAATGTCTGTGCCGCTGACAGGTTTATCCTCTCCAACTGTCAATAGAACAAAATCAAAAAATAAATTTCATATTCACATACTTTATGATATAATATCAACTGTTTTAAGATACAAATTTTTTTTTCATACATATTTATCAAGAATGCATTAAACTGATCAAAAGTGACAATGAAGACATGTAAAATGCTATAAAGGATTAATATTTCAAATAAATGCTCTTCTTTTGAACTTTGAACATGGTTAAAAAAAACACAAAAAATGTAAGCAGCACAACTGTTTCCATCACTGATAATAATACTAGGGATGCACCGAATGTACGGCAACCGAAATTATTCGAATAAGTGAAAAGACCAAATAAATTGTACCGAACAATGACGTGACGCGATCAAATAGCAACCAGCACCGATACAGTCGTCAGTTGCTCAGTCACATCTGATTAATTTTTACAAGGCATGTGACAATGCGTACGTACGACGTATTCGTAATGAGACTCATTTATAAATCTGTTGTCAACTAAAATAAGCACAGAGGTCTTCCTGCGCGTTTCCGCCAAAATAAAAGTTGAGAAAAAGCAAGAACTGTTTTAATACATTTATTATAATATTCACATAGTGTTCAAATTAGGATCTGTAATATTTTCTAATGTTTTAAAAGAAGTCTCTTCTCAGCAAGGCTGCTTTTAATTGTACAGTAAAAAATATATATATATATAAAAAAATACATGCCTGATTCAAGAAGGGGGTCTGATCATCTGATGGCCAAAAATTATAATTTTACTAACTTATTAATTTTAAGTTAAATTGTGCTTTGTTGGTATAGTGTCTGCTAGAATGTTAAAAATGTTCAGTGTTAAATATTTTTAAATTGTTGTTTTGTAATTGATTTTTTTTCTTTGAAAAGCAAGACAAAACAATAAAAAGCACATTTTGGCATTTTAATTTATGCAATGGTGAAAAAAAACTCTATGTTCGGTATTCGTCCCAGTGTTTAATTTTGTTCGGTTTCGGCATCGGCCAAGAATTTTCATTTCGGTGCATCCCTAAATAATACGAAAGGTTTCTTGAGCACCACATCAACATATTTAGAATGATTTCTGAAGAATCGTGTGACACTAAAGACTGGAATGACTGCTGTATATTCAGCTTTGCCAAAACAGGAATAAATGACATTTTCAAATAGAAAACAGTTATTTTAATAATTTTAAGTTTTAACGGTGTTTTCATTTAATGAACAAATTCAGCCTTGATGAGCATAAATTGTACAAACCCTAAACTTTAAAACAGTACTGTATGCTGTCCAAATTTATCAGTTTGCAGTGAACAGCCTGTAAAATGTTTTTATTGTTTGATAACTAAATAATTTGATGAAAGATAAAAATCCATAACTTTGACAGCATGCTCAATTATACACAAACATAACTTATTTTTTTGTATGGTCAAAACAACACTACATATTTGCTTATACTAAAGTGTAAATGTAAATACCTCATTGAAGACTGGGTACATGACTGCATATAATGTCATAGAGACTATTGAATTAGTCTCAGCTTCATTCTTCATCTCTTCCATTGTCATCCTCAATGGAGGCCCACCACAGGAAAAAACGGGCAGTTGAGCCACACAATTCACTCAGTTCTCTCAAGCACTCTGCGTTTGGAAGGAATACACTGAATTAATGGACATCTACCAAAAATGTGTTCTCAACTAATAACAAATCACTTCATGACGAATTTTCGACATTTAAAGGAACAAAATGTTTAAAGACTGTTTTTATAAGCTGTTTTTTTTATTATAAATTCATACAACTTAAACTTAAGCTTTAAACCCATTTGTGATAGCTAAGAGAATACAATATAAAAACAAAAATATTCAGTAATATTAAGTTATTAAGACTTTGAGGTGCAATTAAAAAGATGCGATTAATAATATATTGCATTTAAATCAATATGATCAAGTCTTTCTCAATATAAATATTTTTAAGGTATTACTATTGCCGCATATGATACCAAAAGATAAGAGTTAAATAAATAATATTTATGAAGGAATGTTATATTTCACTGCTATGGTTTCCTCTAATTAAGGCTCAGTCAAACTTGACTGTCATGTAGGTGAGGCTCTGCAATCTAGGCACCTTGTTTTTGTCACAAAAATATAGCCTAGAAAGACCATGTTATTGAAACTATGGTTCATTATTTAACCTGCTAACCCGGCCATTACAATGGGCATGCAGCAAATGTTTTTCTAGTCTCTTTTTTTAGGTCACAACCCCACCGGCTCCTTTCGATTCAGTTTGGTTGTTTTTAAATCGTCAAAGCCAAATCAAACAGACCTCATTCTAACGTTATTCAAGCTTTGCTTATTTCACAAGTGACTTTTAGAGTTAGCAGGCTAACGTTAGCTAACCCTTTCATAGCCAGACAGAAGCAGGCTGGCTATCAAAGTTAGCAGACAGATCTGTTCATCTCGATGTCTGTACACTTAATATGATCACAGTCTCAACAGAAATACCTGCTCTCGTCTTCGCTTGCACGTCCCACAGCTGAGGGGTAAGTATTAAAGGTTTCCTTGATGCTTAGTTAGCAAAATGTAGCTGTGTTTGTTTTTAACTTCGGAAGTCGGAAGTTTGCTGCGAGAAAGCTTACGACTTCCGTCTCCCGACCAACCAGAAAGCTTCTTTTTTTATTGCTTGAAGAACAGAAATACCAAACAAATAACAGTAAGAAAGATCTTAATACAATTCAAAGAAGTCCAAATAGCAGCATAACAAAAAATACATGGATAAGCAAAATAAACATAACAGGAAAAGTAAGAAAGAAAAACAAATAAATACAGGGGGGAAAAACCTACAATGCAAGGGGCTTAATCATCAAAAAATACCTTCAAAAGATGACATAGTTTAAGGGCTTTTTTATGACGCATGAGCTTTAAAGATTTGAAGAAGACCACCAACCAGAAAGCACCTTCTATGGGCGTTTAAGGATGTCTCTTCTTCTTCTTCTTCCGTTTTTTGGCGTGTTACATCCTGTGTGCATATCGCCACCTACTTTTGCTGTTATGCAGTCACGGTTTATTTATCAATGTATTCCTTGTTTTTGCTTTTCCTGTTCTTACTCACGTATATACACAAATATTCCTACTTAAATAATTATTCGATGCTCCATCCCATTCCTTCTCCCCAGGCTCCACCTGGCGCTGCGTGAATCAGGGTATCTTCCGTCCAATCAATTTTTGTTTTAATATTGAAATCTGAAAAATGAAAAACGGCACATATTTCGTTTTTCAATTATTCAAACAAAACGAAAAATCAAGAATCCGGCTTAATTTTTCGTTTTTACATTCAGGGATAGAAAACGAATAAACAACTTGAATATTCGATCTCTACATGTGGGCGGGAATGAAACGCCCCTCTCTGCTAATTGGTCAACCAAACATTACAACATAATAATAGTCCTAAAAAAAACTTAATAATAGTCCTCCGCTTCTATTGATTCTTAACATGTTCTTAAAACAGGTAGTTTTAGACAATAAACTGAGTTTATTTAATTAATAAGGAGTATTGGCCAGCTAACTGATGGCATACACAATTGTTATTTTCTCTGCCAACTAAACCCAAGTCACAGAACCGTTGTGTACCTGACTGACTCGCAGTAGGCGCATAGAGTGGTGTATCATTCCTAAATGAATCAGTTTTTGAAAAACCCATTATTATAGACAA
>NW_015505200.1:4565581-4577785 GCF_001515645.1 Sinocyclocheilus grahami | reverse complement strand
CATTCTATAATTCTATATTTAAATCCTTTCACTTAACCCAGTAGTATATATGTATTTTACTAATATCCTGTATCCTTCTTCCTTATTTACTTATTTACCTTACCTTTTTTGTTTAAATATGATATTAATTCCTTTCTTTCTTCATCATACCTTGTACAATTATATATTACATGCTCCACTGTTTCTTTCTCCCCACAATTCCCACACAGCCCAGTCTCATGTATTCCAGTTATGAACAGTGAAGCGTTCAATCCCGAGTGTCCAAGTCTCATCCTGGTTATAATAACCTCTTCTTTTCTATTTCTACCACTTACACTTCTTTTAGTATTAACCATTTTTTTAATATTATATAAATGCCTTCCCTTATTACCTGTATTCCATATACCCTGCCATTCTTTCATAATATTTTCCTTAATGATAGTTTTAATTTCACATTTACTTAAAGGAACATTAAAATCTATTACTTCTCTTCCTAAAGCATTTTTTGCTAATTCATCAGCAGATTCATTACCAGTTATTCCCACATGTGCTGGCACCCAGCAGAATCCAACTACCACTCCTTTTCTTTGTATACGCCATAATAATGTAAATATTTCACACATCAAATCTTCTCTAGAAGATTGCCAAGTAATCAATGAAGTTAAAACAGAAGCAGAGTCAGAGCATACCACTATCTGGTCTTACTTCCTCTACCCATGTTAGTCCTATTATGATAGCAACCATTTCAACAGTATATATTGACAATTTAGATGTTAATCTTTTAGTTATGGATATTTTAAAATCTGGAATATATATTCCTACTCCTGTAAGCCCTGTTTTGGGGTCTTTAGATCCATCAGTATAAATGTGCATACTTGCATAAAATCTTTCCTGTATATACGTATTTACATTATATTTAATACTACCCATTTCCTCCCATTCTCTTTTCTTATCCAATATCTCTAGATCAATTTTAACATCAGGAATTATCCATGTTGGTACCTCTCCCCATACAGGTACAATCTATATTTGTTATCTGATATTTCTCTGCTGACTGATTTATATTCCATCCATATCCTCTCCCTTTGTTATTTGAGTATTCCCAGCAATTATTTAAAATATCTTTAGCTATATGTTTTCCAGAATAACTCTTTAAAGACAACCAATATACCAAAGACAATTTAACTCTCCTCAAGCTCAATGGCATTTCATTTGCCTCTACTAATAACGCATTGATTGGTGTTGTTTTAGTTGCTCTAAGCATATTCTAAGAGCTCTATTCTGTATCCTATCTAGACTCCTTAATATTGTTTCTGATGCTGAACCATAAATCATGCATCTGTAATCTATTATAGATCTTATCAAAGCTTGATATATTGTTAACACTGATTCTTTTTCAGCACCCCATTCTTTTCCAGCTATTGCCCTCATCACATTTAAAATCCTCCTGCATTTTTTATCTATTTCCTCAACATGCTTTTTCCAGGTATATCTCGCATCTAACCAAATTCCTAGATACTTAAAAACCTTTACTTGTTCTAAAGGTTTTCCATACAATAGTAGTTCAATATCTTTAGAAACTTGTTTTTTCCTACTGAACAACATATAACATGATTTATTTGTTGACATTTTAAAACTCCATTCTATACTCTATTTTTCCACGTTTTTAATAGCTGTTTGCATACTTGAAATCACTTGGGGTACATTTCGACCTCTCTTCTAAATAGCACCATCATCAGCATATAACACACATCCCACACCATATCCTAAATTGTCAAAAATATCATTAATCATAATGTTAAAAAGAATTGGACTTATTACACTCCCTTGTGGAATACCATTTTCTGCCTTAAAAACTGATGACTGACACGCTCCTACTTGTACTATAAATGTTCGTTCAAATAAAAACTGAGATAACCAATTACACATTTTACCATCCTTGATGCTTTAATTAATACTGAATCTTCTACTACTATATCCTTATATGTTTCACAATACTTGCTAAATGAATTCCAATCTGCTTTCTCATACATCCATTTTCTTTGCAGAAAACACCCTGTACTACTACTATTTACATTTATTTTACATACAATTGGAAAATGATCACTTGCAACTGTATTCTCACTGCTTACTTTGTATTCACATATTTCAGCCATTCCATTTGATATTAATGTTAAATCTATACTTGATACCGTATTCTCTGTTATATAAAACTTAGTACCTTCTCCTGTGTTTAAGCATACTAATCCTCTATCATCCATAAATTGTTCTATTACTTCCCCATTGAGATCTATATTTTTACTCCCCCATAACCAATTATGAGCATTAAAATCACCACACCATAATTCCTTGTCTTTTTTCAATATTTTCAAACACATTTATTGAAATCTTCTTACATGGGTTATAAAAATTATATATCACAGTTGTTTCTTCTCTAAAATATACTTCAACCACAACACATTCAATATCCTTAACCTCGTTTAATTCCCTATATATAGTTCCTTCTTTTATACATGTTACAACCCCTTAAGTATGTCTCATATTTTGTATTGAATATAATATAAAATATTGTGTTGATATTTTAAAATCTTTTTATTAGCAAAACAGTAAACATACAGCATTTACTTTGCAAAAACAAATACAGATATATAAATAATAGTATGCGCGGTCAAGGGAAGAAAAAAATGTAAGGGGGTGACTGAACATGAGCAAAAGAACCACATTAATCATAATTTTAATAAAGCTAAAAAAAAAAAATCCACATTTGTATTCACGTAAATATTTCAATATATAACATACTTTTTTTATAAGTACCTTTTATGTCTGCATTTTCAAATTATTTAAGGTTACTACTGAGAAGCATACAAATTTCATATAATAACACAATACAATAAAAGAGCTCATGTACAGCTTTACTATGTAATATTTTTTATATTTTTTATGGAAAGTCCAGATGTGAAATTCTCAGATGACAGTAATATACCAGACAAAAAGTAAAAACATTTGAAATGTTGAAACTTAAAAACAGTTACATTTTCTTTTCTTCTTCAACTTTTGTTGTAACTTCAATCCCCTTTACTACATTACTACTTTTAATAAGTGAAAAGAAAGAACTGAAGATTAATTTAAAATATATCTCCCTGACATTAGGAATTAAAAGTTTTCTTTACTTATTTTCATTCAGCAGGGTGCCAGCTCATATTGCCTTAGTAAGATCAAGAAGATACAATGCTTTGATTAAATATAAATGCTAAACAAATCCTTGTACTTGGGAGTACAAGGCACTTGCATAAGTAGTCACTTCTTGGGGGGGAAAAAACAAGGGATCACAGTTGTTGCACTTTGAGATGTGTAAAGCCACTCAGCAGATACTAGAATCAGTCCCCTTCAAATCTCAGGCTTTTGATTGCTTTGCCTAAGATCTACTTCATCCTCTTTTTATCATTTTTTCTTGGAAGCTCTCCATCTGATTGGCATCCTTTTCAGCTTCTGTGTTTTCATTCAGTTTATCAAGGCCCTGAAACAATTTTTTATATTTCAAATTGTCTTTGCTCAGAATGTACTTATTTAGCCTGTCAAACATTTTGTGCATTTACATTCTAAATACGCTGTTCTGCATTTTCAGCTAAAGTACAAAGTTAAAATAGTTTTCTACATGTTTCTCACTACTTTTATTTGACTGATAGGAAAGGACTTCTTAAGCATTTGGCTGACCTGTGCTCCATTACGCTCACTGTAGGGATCTTCTTCACTCTCTTCCTCTTCTGCTCTCTTCTGTCTGTCATGCACTGAGTCATCAAGAGTCTAATGGATGTTGCAGTGGGGATGATGAGAACAAGTCATTTTTCATGTAGCATTTTGTATCATTTCCTCAGCACACCAGTCTATCATTCCCTCACCTCATCCTCTACATCATCTTCATATTGCTCATCTGGCTGGTCCTCTTGCTGCTCTGGATTGCCTGCCACCTATTGATATAGTGCATCAGTAATCTACTTATCGTTCCATACCAGTGGGTTTAGTTCTTCTGTTGGCAACTTTGTCAATAGGTTTTTCCATTTATTTAATATATTCTATAGTATTTTGTCTAAATTAAAAATAAAACACTAAAAATTAAAATAAAACATTGTAATGTGCAATATGAAAATGAAAAAGTTATTACACGATTTGTGTTTTTTAAGATTTACTTTAAGATGACAAAGGTAATTTAAATCTGTAAACATTTGTAAAAATATTAAATAAATTCTTTAAAAATCCTACAATGTGATTTTCTGGATTTTTTTTTCTCATTTTGTCTCTCATAGTTGAGGTATACCTATGATGAAAATTACAGGCCTCTCTCATCTTTTTAAGTGGGAGAACTTGCACAATTGGTGGCTGACTAAATACTTTTTTGCCCCACTGTATACACTATCAAAAAACTATTCAAAAATGTGGAGTTGTTTTTGAAGAAATCTCTTATGCTCACTATGGCTGTATTTATTTGATCTTTTACAAATTTGATTTTTTATTTTAATATATTTTATAATGTAATTTATAATGTAATATATTTTAAAATGTAATTTATTCATGTGATGGCAAAGTTGAATTTTCAGCATCATTACTCCAGTACTCAGTGTCACATGATCCTTTAGAAATCATTCTAATATGCTGATTTAGTTTTAAAGAAACATTTATTATTATCAATGTTGAAAACACTGATAATACTTTTATCGAAACCGTGATATTTTCAAGATTATTTGATGAATAGAACATTCAAAACAACAGCATTTATTTGAAATGTTTTTTTTTAAATAACAATGTAAAAGGCTTTACGGTCACTTTTCATCAGTTTAATGTGTCCTTGCTGAATAAAATTAATTTCTTAAAAAAAAAAAATCTTACTGACCCCAAACGTTTGAATGGCAGTGTATGTTCAATATTGCCAAATAATGATACATTTAAAAAAAAAATTGTGCTAGTAAATGTCAGAGGTCAGTATCACCACAGACTTTATTCCATGAATAATATATGAGGAGCTTGTCTGTATCCTTCTTGTTAACTCACCACAAGCTGCTCATCCTCTTCAGGCCTGATCTTATTCGCATTGGTCTTGTACTCTGTTTCTTCTTCTGCCTCTTCAAATTCATCTTCGTTCTGCTTGTTGCCCTCATTCACAGCGTTCAGTTTTTTTTCTCCTATGCCCTGCTCAAAGGAGTCATTTAAGGAGAGAGAATAAGTCATTAATAGAAATCTTAAACTTCAAATGATATAATTTCCGGTGATAAACTTTAAAGAAATTGTAATTTGCACTTCAAAGTCAAATAATTGAGTTTTTCGAGAAATAATACAGAGAAAGCACAGCCACAGTGTTTATGCCACACTGCATTGATGTTATTGCATAATTAATTTATGACTCTGCATGCAATTTGTCATTCACACAGTGTGTAAGTGGTCCGAATCAGTTTTTTCCTCTCTACATGTGACACAGATTTCCGAACAGCATGAACAAACATTGATCTTTTCAAATCTGTTTTAGGCCTATTTCATGTCCGATCATGCAGTTCTTACTGCAAATACTCTCAGTGCAGAGAAAAATTAGCAAATGCAGATAAAAAAAAAAAAAAGACTCATTTTATATATATATATGATAACATACACACTGCATTATCAGACACACCTTGTCATTCTTTTGAGTCTCCTTTACACCATCTCGTCCAGCCATAATATAGTGTGATTGCTCTGCATTTCCTGTTAATTAAATGTTTAATTAAATGTGTGAAATTTAACAGCAATTTCTGAGTAAAAATATTTCTTTACCAATTTCTTTTTTCAGCGTAGTAACATAAATGTGCCATTTAAATGTATCCTTGAAGGTATTTTTTCTTTTTTTCTTTAAAAAATCATATTGGTAGCACTTTGGACTTTTGTGCTAGAACCCTTAGCTTCATAAAATACAGCAGAATCAGAAAAAGCCAATATCTGCCACAAAAATATCCTTCCTTACCAGCGATAACTGTATCCAAAGCCTCAAAGTGTACTTTGGTTCTGTGAAGTGGCTCTGTCTGTGTCTGTTTCTCTAGGCTTTGGCTTAGCGTGTTGCGAGGGTTAATGCCCAGCTCTACTGGGTTTGATAAGGAATGTTCCAGCACTGCCTTTTTCCTCTTATCCTCTCCTCCTCTATCCTTTGATGTGCTTCTCTCCTCTTTCTTGCCGTTACCTTCAGCAAAAATATCAATTTGCTGAGGCTGCTTCATTGCCACTTTGGTCGCATTGTTATTTTCAATTTCCAACACACCTTGAGGGGATAACCCTTTTCCATTTTCCTCATATCCTTCCACCTGTAAAGAAGAAACATCCGCATGACCAAAGTGTGGTGTGGCCTGATGATAAGACACTTGCATTAGCCACAGTCACACATTTACATTATTAGGTTACATGAGTCATCTCATGCTGGAGTTGACAAACTAGCCCAAATGGCCTTTGAATATATACTTCAACTGCAATAGAAAGTGAGAATAATTTCAAAAAAGGATTAAGACTTAATCCATTTGTGATGTGAGAGTGTGAACAGCACACATTCACGTCTACAGTAGGCTAATCCATAGACTTCCTTACTAATAAAGGCAAAGTAAAAAAACAAATAGTAAACGAGTTAGTCTTTTAACGTTGCATGTTACATTTCCTTCTGTACCTGAATTGGCTTATTATGCAGCTCCTCATTTAGGTGCTCTACTGTCTCCAGCATATAGCTGCGGGTGCGTTCAGTAGCAAATTTATCAATATTAGCAGCTCGGCCTGCACTGGATGCTTTATTGCGATTCTCCTTTAATCGCCTCAGCTCTTCCACCTGAAGCTTTATCCAAACATTGAATTAGGATGGAATTCAAAATTTCTTAAGTGATACTTTGTGATGCATGGATTGGGTTAATGAAAGTCAAATAGTATGAGAGCCGACTCTATGAAAGAAAGATGCTAACTCAGCACAGAGACTGTAAAATGTAAATTAAATAAACAGCCAAGGAGAAAATGTACTGAATTTATATATTATAACCTTCATAAATAATTGTTATAAAATATATTCCCCATTCTTACTTGAGAACAAAGGTTTATATAGTGTGACCCTACTGAAGAAATGATTCCTGCAATGTAAGGTCAGGAAGAATAAGTAGTTTACATGTTAGAATGTTGTCACAGTGGCACATTATATCCGGTCAGATATAATGTCAGTATTAAAATGTTAATGGCAGGCAAACATGCATCACTCGCTCAGGGTCAAATGCCAGAATGACACATCTGTTGTATTTACAGCTTGACCCTGTGGTCTGAGGCACAGAAAAAGATCGATCATAATATGAGATTTTAGACATGCTTAAGTTATAAATATTGCTAGGCATGACTTTCCAGCAAACTTAACTCTATTTCAAATCTCTTCGCAAATTTCAGCTGTCTTTGTAGGGTGAGATGGCATGAAATGAGGTGAGAACATGATTAGTAGGTTAAAAAGTTTCGAGTCAGTAACATTTTTTGAGAGAACGAACAAATACTTCTATTCAGCAAAGATACATTAAATTGATCTAAAGTGACTGACATTGTTAGCAAAAAAACTTTATATTCATCAAAGAATCCTGAAAATAAATTACACCATTATAATAAATTAAATAGTGATAATATTTAACAATATTATTCTTTTAATGTATTTATCTAACAAATGCAGCCTTTGTAAGCATAAGAGACTTCTTTCAAAAACATTAAAAATCTTACCAACCCCAAACATTTGAATGGTAGTGTATGTTTGTTGTATTTAATGGTTAGTTTAGCTTGACTATACCATCAGAAATTTAAAATTAAATAGTTTTCTTACATTTATAGCAAACACTGTATCTTAAATGTTAATAATAAGTATTGGGATACCCAGCAATCAGTTGTGATATACTTCAAGCATGATACACACACAAATACATCCAGATTCTGGCTAACTTAAAGCAGTAGTCATGACTGTGTATTACCTGGGCTGCAACAAGTGCATTTTTATGGTCTTGTAATGTGAGTGAGAGATGATCGTTTGAAGCTTGCAGGGTTTTGTGCTGTTCCTGAAATGGTGAGGACGAAAAGAATAACTGTAATTTCAGTATGTCTAGAATAGTAAAAGTCCAGGATTTAGGACTACAAACTGAACAGCAATATTATCTGTCCTAAAATAAAATACTACATGCAAATTCTTTAAAACGTCCTTTACACCCTAATCATATAATGCATCACCGAATCCTTTGTAGTTTCTCTGACCTGTACATCAAGTAACTGTGTGTAGATGTCCTGATGAGCTTTCCGCAGCTGTCTGTTCTCCTCTCGAAGGTTGTACACATTCTCTACAAGGAGGAAATCTGGTGATGAAAGACTCTAGCAAATGTACATGGTCAGGCGCATTTTATATGGCTGGAAATGAATTTGGTCTGAGCCTTAAATCTGATTACTCTGAATGCATACAAGAGTTTCACACAGATTTACCTTTCAGTCTGGATATTTCAACCTCCTTCTCCCTCTGCAGGTTGTCTATTTCCAGCCTGTGCTCATCCAGAACATGTTCGTGATCCTGCCCTTGATTCTGGTTCTTCTCTTGAAGTTCATAATATTGCATCTTTAAGTCTTCACGCTGGGACTGATTTAGTCGTATACAAAAGATGTCAGAATTATTATGTTTAACATCATCCACAATTAAAATAACTAGTTCTTGGGACTTTTTAAGAACTTCCATTGTGCCATCTCACCTTCAGTATTTGATGCTCTGTCTGCAGAGCATTTAGTCGATAGGTTGATTCTTGCTGTTAGGTCAAAACAAAAGTTATTATGCATCCACAGCAGCTGACAGCAGCTCTATCCTGTTTACACATCATTAGTAATTAAAACACCATAGGTTTTAAATGACCTTTTCTTTGTTGAGGGCCTTCTGTGATTCCCGCTTAAACACAAGCAAATCTATGATATATTGACAATCAATAGAGGCTTTTAAAAACAAAGGTGAAGCAGACTGCATTCAGCACAACCTGGACTCATTATCATTCATTATCTATCATCATTATCAAATCGCATCCAGATTAAGTGGGTTGTGTGTATCAGGAAATCAATTATTGTGCAAATTAACAGGACATTACCCTCTTCAGCCTTCTTATGCTCAAGTCTTTCTTTCTGGAGGGATTTCTCTAGCTTAGAATGATGATCATATACCACTGAAAAGAAAAATATATATTTATTTTTTAATGTATCCTGAGGCTTTGGCAATATTGCATATAAGCACTCATATGCAAATGTAATGTATATTAAATTTACATAAATGAAATATTGTCATATGAAGTAAAAACATATCATGTCTTACATTAACAAATATATCTACACCATACAAATATACATTTTGGACATATATGTCATGTACATATAAATCCATTCTAAAACCAGTCAGTACATGTTGATATTAAATATAAAAGATGAACATGTTAAAAAAAATATTACAAAAACATTTATAAAAAGATTTTTGTATATATGTTTTTTTTTTCTTTTTTTGCATAATGGTATTATTTTCAGCATAAGCAAATATTATCCCCAAATCATTACTGTAATGCAAATTTCTTCTCATTAGATAATATAAATTAGATAATATATAAATTATTAGATAATATATATATATATACAATTTTATTTTAGTTATACATGATGGTCATTAACTTCCAGCAGTTACTTCATAACGCATTTCAGAGATTAATGTACATCAGAAATCCATCCGAAAGATGACATATTCTTATAAAAGAGTGTTTTCTCGCCTAGTTGCACAAATAGTTATTATATGTTTTTTTGAAAGTCATTAGGCTACCATTTCTACCACAACAATTCCACCTCAATTCAGATTACGTATTGTGTTTATTAGCGTTGCGCGGTGAAGAAATACGGTGAAATGTTAAACATTGCTGATGTGAAATGCTAACGTATAGGCTAAATTATAAATAAAACTATTGTATTGCTATGGGTAATTCATAACATAGCATTTTATGCAGGTCCACAACTGAATAATATTTGCACACTTCGTGCATAATGTGACAAAGTTACAGCTTGAAATGATAAACAAGGCAATCTGCTGAGACCTTCCAGTTTTGTCATTTAACTTTCATAAACATGACTGCAAATCATAAGCCAGTTGTGTAAATCCTTTCATTTGTACACAGAGGAAGTTTCCAACATGAACTTTTCTTGCAGTGATTATGATGTCACAGTGGAAATTTTGATGCTACTAGTGATGCAAAGAGATCTTTGCAGTCCTCGTCTCATGGGCTGACGACGACAACTATGCCGTAGAACAAGTGGGACGAAGTATTGACTATAGGGTCTGGAGGAGAAGCCAGAGAGAGAGAGAGAAGAGGAGCAGAAGAGCTTGAGAAGGCTGATCCACCATCATGCCACGTGCACTGCTAAAGAACGAGAACTTTGGTACCAACTATTGAAAAAAAAATGGTTGAAACTTTTCTCTTAAGCAGATTCCAGGATTCCGGGCCTGACAAAACATTTGCTCAGTCTACTGCTGTTATCTGGGATGAGGATGTTGACTGGAGTATATGGGTTGATGGCTGGAAGGAGACCATCAACTGTGAAAGCTGAAGAGCCAGTCAGATGTGTCTTAACACTGGGATGAGTCGAATGACATACATGCTGTTCGCTCAAAGGAAAGTCAAAGGACAGAAAGAAGGAAGTGGAGTAACACTGCAGGCTCATAAGGCATCCGACCCCTTGTCCTTTGGTGAACAGCAGGCAAAGAAGGATCCAGAATATTTCCTTTGTCACCTTTGTCGCTACCTTTGTCTTAACATTTTAAAGTGACATTAAGGTAGGCAATGCTAGTCAACACAGATAAGTTGCAGGTACTGTAAGTTGCAATATTCTTGTATGTATGTTTTGTCATATCACAGTTTTATCAGTTCAGTTCAATTTTATTTATATAGCACATTTAAAAACAACCATGGTTGACCAAAGTGCTTAACAATGTACGGAAAAACGCACACACAAACAAGACAAATACAGTAAAAACATCACAATGTCTCAGCTCAGCTCAAAATAAAAGCCAAGGAATACAGGTGTGTCTTAAAGGCACAATATGTAATTTTCACTGCTAGAGGGTGCGTATTCAAAATAAATAAAGAGGCAAAGGCGTAGTTTGATGATGTGGAATCATGGGAGTTGTCATCTTCATCCACACAGCCGATGCAATCCGACGGGACTCGGACAGAAATCATGTTCATGGATGAGCTAATGTTTTATTAACGTAGTAGAATGAAGCAGGGTGAGGCTGAAAGCCGTGGAAGCGAAACGAGGCCGCTGAATGAGCACAACACACGGTTCGAAAGCAGCAGAGCTTTTATTATGCCACAGTCGACCACTTCCGCTCCTTCTGGTTGTGCTTATGTGGGGGAAAAAAGCAGCGTTGTTTTATCATACTAGATATATTTGAAAGTTATGTTATAATGCTACTCTGTGCGGTCGTCACCGGTCTAATAAAACGCACAACATATTAAAGCGTCTTTGGTGTTTCCATGTTTTCTACAAAACAAAACCGGAAATCGAGGGGTTATGACGTCATTGGCAGGCGACACAATGACACTATGGACACAGTCCGTGTCACTAGTTAAAATTGCTTATTTCTCTGGATTTAAACATTCTGCGTAATGTAAGTACACAAGTCAGCAAAATATATAACACTGTTCTAGTGGTTTTTGGATATTTTAATTAAAAAATCGTACATATTGTGCCTTTAAGTAATGACTTAAAAATTCCAACAGTCTGAGCAGTTCTTATGTGTACAGGTAAACTATTCCACAAATTAGAATATCACTCTGACACAACACTTTCAACACTTCTTTCATCAAAATAATCCTGCTGTGACTCAAGGATCTGACCTGGGTTTTGATAGACTTTCTCATAAAAAGTAGTAAAGAAATAAATGTTGAGTAGATCATAAAAAGATTCCGAAACAGTTTAATGTGTCCTTCATATAATACAATTTTAATTTTTGTCAATACAAAAAAAAAACAATTGCACCCCATTGGATTTCATTGTATGGACAAACTCATTATGAAAATTATGAAAATATTATTCTTTTGTGTTCCACATGGGGAAAATCATACAAAAAAATCATACATGACATAACGTGTCAGTAATGTGTGGGTGAGTAAATGATTACAGAAATTACTGACACGTTATGTCATG
>NW_015505200.1:4554362-4565469 GCF_001515645.1 Sinocyclocheilus grahami | reverse complement strand
TTTTAATAAAAAATCAACCCCTGGGACATAGAAGTGTAGAAAAAGACACTCCAAAACTACATTAATGGTTTTTCAATGACAGCCTAGACTGCCAATCAAGATTTTCTTCCTAAAGTGTGTTTTGCTGGGACTATGTATTCTTTGGGAGTACTTTGTCCATATTATGCAAATATACAACAATTTTGCATTCACATATATTATAACCTCTTTGTCTATGATCTTAAATGAAATTATTCAGAATTCGAGCTGTTTGGATTTCCAAATGAGCTCTATAATTGTAATTACTTTATGAACAACATATGTTATACTATTCTCTGTTTCATTCAACAACTTCACTATACCATTGTCATGTTACAAAACTATATCAATATTTTTATGATGCTTAAACCACATTGTAAAGCAGAAATAGCAAGTGATATGCATCAACTTTTAAATATACAGTCATTGATACTGATGTGTTAGGCCTTCATAATAAATAATATAGTTGATTATAGTTAAATATGGTTAAATATAGTCTATATTTAGGTTGACAGGACAAAATTAGGTCATTTAACATATGCCTCACACACCACTGGAAAGTATTGCTCATTGTAATAAATAATCATTACATGTACACATGTGAGTGTCATTTCAGAGTTACTGCCACTATGGTTAAAGCACACGCCTTGTTTGGGTCATTTTATATTATTTGTGGTCAGACTGGACCAACTGGCAATAGTCATACTGGAGCAACACCTATGCAGCAATACGCCAGATAAACACTGTAAATTACTAAACTATAGAAGAGGGAAAATCTGTATTAGTGAGCAATGTAAAGTCCAGCATGGTGATGTAAATAAATCTAGACTTGCCCCACCTTAAGTCATTAAAATGTAAATTTGTAGTCCATTAATTATGCTCACTGAGCCACACCGCTAGAATGTATTAGCTTTTTACTTATTTAACTAATTTATTTATATGGTAATGCAATTCTCTTCTAAAATTGAAAAAAGAATACACAATATTAAACTATAATTGGCTTTTTGTACAGTGTTTTGGGATAGTTCATCCAAAAATGAAATATCTGTCATCATTTACTCAACCTCATGTTGTTCCAAACATGCTTGATTTTATTTCTTCTGTGGAACACAAAAGACATTTTGAAGAATGTTTCAGCTGTTTTTGTCAATACAAAAAAAAAAACAATTGCACCCCATTGGATTTCATTGTATGGACAAACTCATTATGAAAATTATGAAAATATTATTCTTTTGTGTTCCACATGGGGAAAATCATACAAAAAAATCATACATGACATAACGTGTCAGTAATGTGTGGGTGAGTAAATGATTACAGAAATTACATTTTGGTGTAGATTATCCCTTTAAAGGAATAGTTCACCCCAAAATTAAACACCCTCAGGCCATTCAAGATGTATTTGACTTTCTTTCTCCAGTAGAACAGAAAAGAAGATTTTTAGCTGAAACCGTATCCCTTGGTGATTCATAAAATATAGGCCAATAGGTACCGTCACTTTAAGAGTAAAAAAAGCGGTTACAGAAATACAAAATTAATTCTTCAGATTGTGTCTCCTGATGATATATTGAGGTCTTATGAAATGAAATGATTGCTCTGTGTAAGAACCCGAACCGGCATGGATTATAGGTAATGATGTTGTAAATAATGTTCAGTTTCAGAACATTCTGAACATTCAGTTTCACACAGACCAATTGTTTTACTTCATTAGACCTCAATACGTCGTCAGAAGCCACAGTGATTCATTTTGTGTTTTTATATCTGCTTTTTTTTTCTCTCAAAGTGACTGTACCCTTGACTTGCATTTTTTGAATCACCAGGGATCATGGGTTGAGCTAAAAATCTTCTTTACTGTTCTACTGAAGAAAGACAGTCACCTATATCTTGGATGGCCTCAGGGTGTATAAACACACAGCAAATTTTCAGTTTTGGGAGAACAAATCCTTTAAACAGTGCTTTTTATTTGGAATGAAAAAGAAGGTAAATAGAAAATCATTGATGGTATACAATGTAATATTACTTAATGTACAAGATTGTATTGTGATGTATGTTGGTGCAGTCTCAGTTGATATATTGAGCGCCACCATGTGGAATGATCTCTGAAACACCCCATCCAATCACATTCCCACGGCTATCACAGTATCCATCTTGATTGGCGTACTCTTGAATCCTCCCTGCTTCCAGCATGTGGTCCCACATATTCACCCCTGTCATTTTTCCAGTGAAGGCAACCGATGAGTCCAGATCTCTGTAGATACCCAACCGGCTGCGTTCTTGCCCGAGCAGAATGAACCCATTACCGGGCAGTATGCGCCCTTCGGCTACTCCAGGCGCTTTGGCAACGTTCTCTCCATTCACCCACAAAGTGGCCAACCCCTGCTCTGAGCTCCAAGCTGCACAGAAGTGTCCCCACTGCCCATCTGTTACTACGCTGTGAGCTTCCACTAGATGGGTCTCACCACCCACTGTGAGGAGCACAGAGTGTCTTGCCAAAAGAAGCTGGAGTTCTTGAGGGTTTTTCTTGGTTCCATAAGAGAAAAGCACTGTTTTATTCAGCGACTGGGTCACTTTGGCCCACAGACAAATGGTGAATGATTGTAGGGACATGGACATGGAGGGTGTTACCTCGGCGAAGATGTGCTTGGAGCGCATTGGGAATAATAAAGCCATTTCACAGCCTTAAACAAAAGAGGAAGAGCGAGCAAGAAATTGAAGATTCATTATTACTCTGAATCATCATGCAAGTAATGACAAAGTACAGTGTTTTCAAAGTATTTGCAAAGTATTTATTTATAATTATTTCTCAGGGCCACAGATATTTTATTTTACAAATTTTGTTATAAGTCAAAAGTTTGGAAGATCTTTTTATATTTTTGAAAGAAGTCTCATATGCTGAATAATAAATAAATAAATGTATTATAAAACTGAATAAAACTGCAAAAATACAGTAAAAACAGCAACATTATGAAATATTATTACAATTAAAAATAATTGTTTTCTGCTAAAAATATATTTTAATATGTAATTTATTCATGTGGTGCCAAAGATGAATTTTCAGCAACCATTATTTCAGGTGCTCAATTTTTTTGGTGCTCAATCATTAATACAGGTTCTTATTATTGTCAATGATGAAAACAATTTTTGCTGCTTAATAATTTTGTGGAAGCCGTGATACTTTTTTTTTCAGGATTCTTTGATGAATAGAAAGTTCAAAAGAACAGTGTTTATTTACAAATAGAAATCTTTTGTAAGATTATTTGTCTTTACTGTCACTTTTAGTCTCTTCTATTGATTAATTTAAAATACTGTATATTATAAATTATTTCTCGATAGTACTGTTTTTGCTGCATTTTTGATAAATGAAATTCAGCCTGGTTGAGAATAAGATAGATAAGATTGAGGATAAGATAAATAAATCGTTTTTCAGCGTTTGTCTGCCCTGTCTGTTCCTCATGCCCTAAACTAAAATGCCCTTTTAAAATTAAATTAAATTAAATTAATTTTAAAACAGTGAAATCATCATGGAAACATCTACCTGAGGGCAGGAATCGGTGTGCTGTTGCTCGTTGGAAAAGGGCTAGCTGGGCATGTACCCTTTGGAGATCCGCAACGGTGGCCATTAGCGCTCTCTCCAGCTTACCACCATCTGCACTGCTTGCTTCTTGTTCCTTTGGATAAGTGGAGAAAGACTTCATGGCCAGTTGCCCCAGACCTGCTCCCAGCAGTGAGCTGCTCTCCAGTTTGGTGAGACGGGTGGCCTGGTTCCTGCTGTACTGAATGAGCTGCTGCAGCGTCTCATTGTTTTGGGCTTGATACATATCCGCAGCCTCTCTGAGCTGGTCCATGGCTTGGTTCAGATTGCGATTCATCTGTTCACTTATACATTTACAGGTGTTTTCTGATGCCTGGACACATATGTTGTTGTTGTTGTTAAGCTTATGGAGCTCCTTCCATATGGAGTCCATCTCCGCCTTAACCATGTCTTCTTTCTGCTGCAAGAGCATGTCTTGCTTCATTTGATAGTCCTCCAGCATGATGAAAAGTTTGTCCCAGCGTGAGAGGTCTTGAGGCGGACATGGAATTTGTGTAACACCTGCTGTGAACAAAGAGTATGGTTTTTACTGCTCTGTGTTGGTGCAACATAACCAATTTTAAAAGGTAAAACCATCATATAATAATGTACTTGTAATGAATAACATGATTGTGGTTTGTTGTCATCCTTTGTTCTTTCCAGGGCTGCTGCTAAAGGTTTTGTTGTGGCCACAAGGATTACTAACTGCCACTTTGCTAAACTCTCAGAGACGAGTTCTCTGAAAATGAATAACCTCACCTGCTGTGAACAAAGAGTATGGTTTTTACTGCTCTGTGTTGGTGCAACATAACCAATTTTAAAAGGTAAAACCATCATATAATAATGTACTTGTAATGAATAACATGATTGTGGTTTGTTGTCATCCTTTGTTCTTTCCAGGGCTGCTGCTAAAGGTTTTGTAGTGGCCACAAGGATTACTAACTGCCACTTTGCTAAACTCTCAGAGACAAGTTCTCTGAAAATGAATAACCTTTATGATGCTCCTAAGTATCCTCTGGTTAATATGTTCAAGCTCCAGGCTTGGGTTTGCAGGAGAGTGTCAGTGGAAAGGTATGTACATGTCAAATGTTAGGAAACCTGACAACACTTTTGTATTTTTGAAAGCTATGGGTCATGGCTCATGACATTATGCTTTCATAGCACTGCACATTACAAATTCAGATATTTAAATAGATTTGAGTAGTTGACATGAAAGATTTTTAGAAAGTTCCCATATTTTGTGGTGTGATATGCAGCATTTAAAACTTTTAACAGCAATATTTAGCAATTGTTTTTATAATTATTTGCATGTGGCTTTTATGACATATCAGTTAAGAGATTTTATGGAATATTTGTTCTTTTAAAATGAATTTGTCACACATTAAGAAAATTTAAATCTTGTGACAAGCATAAATGTGATTTTTTAAAAACGGCATGAAATATTTGTATTTTTGATATTAATTTGTCACACTTCCAAGACCATATAAAACTGACTGGTGAAGACAAAAGTGTACTTAAAAGTAGAGAAAAAAATGATAAGACCTGATGACCAGTTATAGACCTAATACACTATCCTTTTTTTTACATTTATACATTTTAACCTGAAATCCTATAATAAATAAATAAATAATTCAACTACCTATTTATTCAATAGTTCTGTTTTTTTAAATAATTTGTCATGCAGTCATGATTATTTTAAAAAGTCATAAATGTGATTTTTTAAAAACGGCATGAAATATTTGTATTTTTGATATTAATTTGTCACACTTCCAAGACCATATAAAACTGACTGGTGAAGACAAAAGTGTAGGGAAGTGTAGAGAAAAAAATGATAAGACCTGATGACCAGTTATAGACCTAATACACTATCCTTTTTTTACATTTATACATTTTAACCTGAAATCCTATAATAAATAAATAAATAATTCAACTACCTATTTATTCAATAGTTCTGTTTTTTTAAATAATTTGTCATGCAGTCATGATTATTTTAAAAAGTCGAATGAGAAGCAAAATTTCAGTACAGCAACGTGTATAAATAAAAAAGAAGAGATATCTGGAATTGAAAAACACTCACTTTTCAGGCGTTCACCATTGGAGATTTCATTATAGTAGGAATCAGAGTAATCCTGTCCATATTCATAACCAAACACATTCCCACTCAAAAAGCAGGGCAGGCAGAGGGCCAGCACGGCCCCGGGCGCATACATTCTGATGTTAATGCTGGTGTGTAAATTAGTCTGCCCCTGCATGTAATCAGATTATTTTGAAGTACATCAGATGTTCCACAGCCACTAAGATGCCTTGTGGTTGTTCCTGAGCGTAAATGAGGCTAAGCAAGCTCTTTTTAAACACAGCACTCAGAGCAGGGCTGTCACAGTGTGAGTAATGCTTTGTTGGAGGTGGGCAGCATATGTGTACTCAAATGTCACAGCCTCTACCGCTGGTTGGGCAAGAAGTTGTCATGGGGGTGTGGAAAGGGGATGGGTCTCCCCATATGAGAATTTTGCCTCAGGTCAAGGTGAAAGGATAGAAAGAGAGATCTGGGCAAAAAGATGTTTGATCTTATGGGAGTAGCTATAATAACTCCAGAGGGAGCTTTCCTTTGCATGTTGTCCAGGAGTTAACCTCTCCATATCTTTCTTATCGCTGTTCAGCACTTGAATATGGCAGTTCCTCTTTTTGTCTGATCCTTAAAGGGATAGATCACCCAAAAATGAAAAGTTTATCATCGGTTACTCACCATCATGTAATTCCAAACCTGTATGAACAAAAATAGGATATTTTGAAGAATGTTTCAACACTCCATACAACAAATGTCAGTGGGGTCCAAAACATCATCCAAAAAACATGAGGCATTTTTGTGCTCCACAGAAGAAAGAAAGTCATAAAGGTTTGGTATGACATAAGGGTGAGTAAATCAGGACAGAATGTTGATTTTGGGGTCAATCCTTTTAATAATCTGAGGGTTCGCATCTGAATATTAACAGGTCATATAAATATTAACTGTGGGTGCATTTGAGCATCAACTCTGATTGAAGTTTAACTCGTTCGCCATATTGGGAAATGAGAACTTGGGAATTGAGTTACGCAACACGATACTGAATTAATTGTATCAATTACTAAATTAATAAATCAAGATAAACAATGAGTTTTTGAGCATGTCATGTCTATTTACACCCTTAGGCCAAACTCTTAACAACACAAACAAGTTAATAAATACGATACAAAACAATGACGTGATATCATCAATGGTTTCCAGCTTTTATACTATTGAAGGAAGCATTTGTGACTTCACTATATTTTGAAAAAACATGCTGAAAACTTGAAGTCACTCTTCATGCCATATTGTGGCTGGAACACCTGCAGCTTATTATTAACACCTGAAGCTTATTATTATTCTGCTGGAAAAATTCAACTTTTTACAGCAGAATTTTTTTTGTCAGCATAAATCAGACCAGAGCAGATTTAAATGAATGCTCCACCCACTGCTTATGAGCGGAGAGAACATTTTAGAAAGCACAGCCAAATAATTTATTGAGGTGAGGACAAACATCTGTTAAATATTCCTTGTCTGGGGTGTGTCTTTAGTTTCCAATATACTGTAGGTTGTTATGAGAGAGACAGAAATAGCATCTAATAGTGTTTAACTGTAGACTGATTAAGTGTTTGTCTGCTTTTGTGCTGTGCACATGTGTGAATGTTTAATCAGTATCACTTTTTACAATCTGTTCTTACATGTTTTTCTCCCAAAATGAAAGTTATTGTAGTATATTTTATACATATTCAAAAATAAGTAACAAGAGTACTTTGTTAATTTCTTGGGCACCCAACTTGCAAAATATACTGCTTTTATACTTTATACTTTATAACTTTACACTTATATTTTATATTTTTCGGTCCTGATGGTATCTGAAAGCTGTTTGAGATTATAATATATGTAATTTCTGCAGTTTTATTATTGTGGCTTTGAACATATCCCAGAGATATATATGTATATTTACCTTTATAAAACGGTTTGGTTTAATAGTTTATTTTGACTTCAGAGAATAATGAATTATTTTGGCATCATTAATATATATTTTTAGAATATTATAATATTCTGCATTATTTAATCTTCATTGTTTGGTTGTAGAGAACACTGACTGTGACTCACACGTTTTTTTCCCTCACACCTTTGGCACACACAGTTGTTGACACTATAATTGTTTGGCATATTTGTTTAGAGATGTTTTGGATTGTTTTTGCTTGTAAACAATGCTTGATCTGTGCATATTTCTCCTCTGATTCAGACAAGACAGTGTTTTCGCCAGAGAAAGCAATAGGCCTATTATCAATAGAGGATTCATATTTTAGCTGAAAGCAATGGCTTGAAGTTTTTTAATTCACAAGAGTGCCATGGTCATTCTGAAGTATTCTTTGATCAACTTTATTATTACTTAATTATTATAATCAAAATTTTAAGTAAACTATGCACAAATGTATATGATTTTACTAAATATATGCTCATTAAAATGGGCAGATCTATCTACACCAAGTCAGTCAGAAAACAAAAAAATTCCAAAAGACAGAAATTCTGAGAAGCAATCATTAATCTGAACATTTATGAAATCTCTCCTCCAGTGATTTATCATTGCTGGCAGTGAGTTTCATTCCATTCTCCGTTTTACTATTTGTTACATGCCGCATACTATAATGTGTCACATAGAAACTGAAAAAGTAATCACATGTGATTTTGTTCTGTACTTATAGTTCAGCATTCAGTTCATAAAACAGAGCACTCTCAGTCAGAACAAAATTGAGAACATGTGGAGATGGAAATATTTATACTTCAGGTCCTTCTGGGGGGGTGAGGTGGGAATTAGACCCAGCGTGAACCAGACAACACCAGATCTGGGCAGTTTCTATAAATGGGTTTTGGATTGTGAGGTTTACAGGAACTGAACTTTCTGGAGGTGTCCTATGACGCTGTATCTCAATAAAGCAATGCAGCTGGTTTGCAGGCCAGGTCAATAACCGTACAACAAGGCACCTGTAGTGTATACCATATACCGGAGGGGATATAATATATCTACACTTGAATAAAAAAACTCACCTTTGCTTCCCTCCACTGACACACATTAAGGAATGGAAAATGACCTCAGGCCTGGCACTGTCTGAACAGCAGAGAGGTTAGAGTTTGAGAATGTTTCATACAACAGCAGGTTGTATGTTCACCATCGGTTGCCAGGTCTCTGCTGTATGTCATATCCACAGGCTTTGGGAAATCATTAGCATGTTAAGAAAATATAGCTGACTTTGCTTTCTAAAAGAATCACAGTTAGTCTCACTGGCATACAAGCAGCCAATCAAATTTGCTTGGCGTAACGGCGGACAGGAACAAAAACATTCCAGGTGAAAGGAACATGTTCACCATGAAATCAGACACAGAAACATGCTGATTTACGTCACCCGGCTGTCTATGCCAAGCTTGCTATGGGTGACAACTTTTTTTTATCAATCTCAGGGGTCTACTTCAAACCTGCCTCATAAAATACTGTATTGTTCAGTTTTAACTGTCCAGTACTGCTGATGACAATTCCTTCCTGTGGACTTTAGGTTTTTAGATATTTGATTCACTCAAGAATGTCTTGTTCATAATGATGGTACCTCCCGGGTCTATGAAGCTTCAGCACTGTGAAATTAAGCACTCGTAGAAAATTCTGTGCATACGCAGATATAATTTTTGGTTTTAAACATCAAATTTTCACCCCTAGCAAAGATGCAGTGTGTGCTTTTCTGAACCTGTGAGGTGAAACATTACAGCTCTCTAACCAGATCCCGGTAGTGCCATTCAAGGAGCCAGCATATCTGGAGTACATTATGAATCCCCCAGTCACTGACAGAAAGGATGAATAATTACCTGATTAAAATGTCTCAGTGAGTGATTTATGCAAGAATAAGCTGCAAGATGTTCTTCCTCTGGGACATTCGGTTTATTCAGTGCTACTCAGCTGCCAGTATGAGAGAATATGACACTTTGCACTTGCATGACTGACATGCAATGTAATTTAAATGGCTGTCCAACTGAGCTAATTTTCTGTATTTTGAAGTGAAACATATTGAAGTCACAAACATTGTGTAACAAACTGCATTCAGAAGCAAATGGGAAGGGGGCTCTCTCTCTTGAGTATACAGCTTAAAAAGCAGCTTGTGTGCAAGGTGTTATTTGCATGCCTTATTGACATGCTGGCATGCACAGAAGCTTCACTGTTGCAAACCTCATGAGAAAGTCTCCCAAAAGTGAAACATTTGAAAATAATGCATATCATTGTAATTCATATAACTATGCTGGAAACTTTTTCTTTTTTTTATTTGCAATGTCAGGTTTGTCCAAATGCATTTAATTACATTTTAATGCATAAGAATGCATAAATAACAGGCTATTTAAGTATGTTTCACAGAATATAACAGAACTGCAACTGCAGCAGGATATTTTGTCTATATAGGTCTTGTTTACTCTTTCTCTCCGTAACGTGGGACATGCATTTCACAAAATGTGGCACAAATGAATGTCTTGTGTACTTTCATTCTTTTGGACACATCTCATGAGGATATTGGTTGAGAGATGAGAGGGGCAAGTGGGTAAATGCAATGAGGTCAAAATGAGTATCAGTGACAGCTGGCATCTCTCCTGCTTCCTGCCTTGTGCAAAGCAAAGACCAAGGCTATCCTTAACCCGCTCCGCAAATCTAGCCAAATAGTAGGCCTATAACCTGAACAGTGCTAATGAAGACATTAAAGTGGAAAAAAGTTAATCACAGTTTTCTGTTCACAAATAGTAGCCTACCAAATTATTCTGTTTCTATATTTTTAAATCAAACAGAATATTAAATAGAAAATTAATATGTGCAAAAGCAAATATAAAGAGGAGCATTGTACTTTATTGCACTGTTGAAAAAAAAGGTATTATATAAGATATCATATTTTTTTTCTCCTGCTATGAAATTAATTCCACCCTAGTGTCGTTGATATGAAGAAGGAAGCACAAGATTTCCTGAAGTCAACAATCTTTATATGTCTTGTTGACCAGGTGTCTAGGCATATCACATCCCCTCTGTTAGCTGTCTCATCAGTTTTAGTGATGAGCCCCCTCACTGTGGTGTAGGTCCCGAATATGATGATGTGATTACTTTGGTACTTGGCAACACAGTCATGGATTATAGCACATCCCTGCGGGGACCTGGTGCACAGCATGGCATAGCAAGAAATCTGACCTTGTACTTTTTTGTCTCTATCTATCTATCTATCTATCTATCTATCTATCTATCTATCTATCTATCTATCTATCTATCTATCTATCTATCTATCTATCTATCTATCTATCTATCTATCTATCTATCTATCTATGTCGTTCTATGGTGGCATAAAGTTGTTTTATTCCATTTCCTTTATTACACACACAGTTACTAGCTATCTAAATTAGGGCATAGATCTATCTATCTATCTATCTATCTATCTATCTATCTATCTATCTATCTA
>NW_015505200.1:4550120-4554334 GCF_001515645.1 Sinocyclocheilus grahami | reverse complement strand
TCTTTAAAAATCCTACAATGTGATTTTCTGGATTTTTTTTTCTCATTTTGTCTCTCATAGTTGAGGTATACCTATGATTGAAATTACAGGCCTCTCTCATCTTTTTAAGTGGGAGAACTAACTTGCACAATTGGTGGCTGACTAAATACTTTT
Organism: Sinocyclocheilus grahami; assembly: GCF_001515645.1. Taxonomy (NCBI): domain Eukaryota; kingdom Metazoa; phylum Chordata; class Actinopteri; order Cypriniformes; family Cyprinidae; genus Sinocyclocheilus; species Sinocyclocheilus grahami. The sequence continues at coordinate 4,554,181 of NW_015505200.1, read as the reverse complement.
TTTCTCCACTGTATCTATCTATCTATCTGTTGTTCTATGGTGGCATTAAGTTGTTTTATTCCATTTCTTTTCATTATTACACAAACGTTTACTAAGCTATCTAAATGAGGATATGTCGTAGACTTATATTGTTAGAAACCGTGAAGCATGTAGTAATGGAGTGTGAAATTCTTCGTGCTACAAGAAACCGCATGTTTTCTGATCTGTTGGAATCCGGAGTCTCACAGCTATCTAAATGAGGATATGTCGTAGACTTATATTGTTTTTATATATTAAAAAAGAGATATATATATAACATTAGGTGCAGCACGACCCACACAGCGCTTTAACACAATATCGTGGTATTCTACGGGATTTCACCATTTCAACGGAACCATTGACGTCACGTCCGTTGTTGTATTGCGTCAATAACGAAACGTTGCCATTTCCGCCTGGCTGACGAAAGGTCTACGTTTTGTGTTACCGATTTACTCCGTCAAGATGTCTCTAGGTGTTTTATCTCCTCATGTGAACACTCCAGCAAACAGCCAAGGCATACTGATCGGCGATAAAGTGTATTCGGAGGTGTTTCTGGCCATCGATAGCTCGATTATACCCGAGGAGAGTCTCTCTTCGACCCCGTCCATGCTGGATGGCCTCGACCATGAGACTGAGACAGACCTGCGGATTCTGGGCTGCGAACTCATCCAGTCCGCCGGGATTCTTCTGCGTCTGCCACAGGTTACTGTCTAAATATGTTACATTTTGATTTAGTCCGTTAGTTTAATTCCTAATGATCTTAACGTATACGACGATGCGCTTAGCACGGCTAGCTAGCCGTAACCGGCACACTGAAACCGGTGGCCCTTTGTTTTCCAGCGGCAGCGGGTCCTTCAGATGATGCCTGCCCGCCCTGCCGTGTAATGCATTTCGGGATGTAATTAAAATAGATTATTTGTCGCTCTATTATTAGCTGTCTAACAAGTAGGCGTTGTTTTTATGTAAGTCAACTGACATGAGCGTTGTTTTTCATACACTATTTGGTATTTTGAATAGGTGGCGATGGCAACTGGACAAGTCCTTTTTCAACGATTCTTCTACTCGAAGTCCTTCATCAAGCACAGCTTTGAGGTAAGTCAGAGATACAAAATACGAAAAAAAACTTTGACTTAACCCAGATTATGAACATAGTTTATGTGGTTGTCACTTTGAAACAGATTTTTGCAATGGCCTGCGTCAACTTGGCATCAAAGATCGAGGAATCGCCAAGAAGAGTGAGGGATGTGATCAACGGTTTCCATCATTTGAAACAAGGAAAAGGCAAAAAGTAAGTCGATTAGTTGTTTTTATTATTAGAGTTAGATATTTAGGAATTAGTCCAAGAAATTTAGTAGATGAAACCTGTAGAATTTCAACTCCCGTCAGTTACTTGCTGTGCTTAGCTAAAACTTTGGATTGCACATCTAATGATGACTTGGAACCGTTTTGAAAATTTGGTTAAAGTCTAATTATATTCCTTCTTGCAGAGGAAATGTTTTTCTAATAATATATCATATGTAACATGTATTATAACAGCCGTTTTTGTGTTTTATGTTGAACTAGGAGCACCCCTCTTGTCCTTGATCAAAACTACATTAACACCAAGAACCAAGTGATCAAAGCGGAGCGCCGTATCCTTAAGGAGCTGGGGTTCTGTGTTCATGTCAAACATCCACACAAGGTAAGTTTTGATTTCTAATATTCTGCTGCTATCCGGAATATATTTTTGTGTGTGAAAATCCTGCAAGTTTCCATAATTTTTTTTCAACTCTTTCAGATTATAGTCATGTACCTGCAAGTTCTTGAATGTGAGAAGAATCAGATGCTGGTTCAAACAGCATGGTAAGTGTGTTTGTTTTTGGAGCTCATAAAAATGCCCTTTAAATTATGACTTGGAATTTTTTCCCCTTATAGAGGAGACTTTGCATCAGATTTATGGTTGGACTCATGCCGTGTTTCCACTAGTAAAATTGGCTGATAAGACCTTGAACTTGTGTGAAAGAGGTTGGTACTTAAGTATCAACAGGACCTAGTGGAAACACTGCATTATAAAGCATGAATTGCATTATAGCTTGATATACCTTAAGGTAAGATAGGTTCACATCATTCTGGCATCACACGTTTTTTGTATTAAGAATGCAGAGGTATTCTGTAGGTAGGGCTGTGCAAAAAATCAAATGCGATTTATTTTATTTTTTTTCATGCGCATCTTGTCAGTAAAGCTGCTTCTGGTGAAAGCACGTGCTGGAGATTTACTACTAATCACCAGAAGCGGCTTTACTGACGAGATGCGCATGAAAAAAAATCGCATTCGATTTTTTGCACAGCCCTATCTGTAGGTTATGTGTTTGGTGATTTCTTGCACATCTTTGAGGTTAAGGCTTATGGAGAGCTCTGTTTAACTTTGTCCTTTCTCTACTCTTTGATTAAAGGGTAGCCCATGGTGGTAAGTGTCACAGAAAACACCCGAACTCCTCAGGCACAAGACCAGGAACCCCTCCCACCTCATTGGCTGGCCTTTTCGAGACTGCCAGCCAATCCAGTGAGAGCTCTCAGCGGAGGTTCTCTGAATGGAAGGCTTTGCTGGGGGGTCCAGGATTTTCTTTTTCTCCCTCCCACAGAGCTTGAGTTGCTAGTACTTAGTTGTGCGCTTTATGCTCTCTAAATCCAAAAGATTTTTTTTAGCAGTGAAAACGGTACGTTTTTTTTTTCATATGAATCATGTTCATGTGAATTTTGTTACAGTAAGTTGTCCCTGATATCCACCATGAAGTGATTCTTGCCTCTCCTCACACCTTTTTTGATATGGGGTTTGAAAATTTCGATTTCGCAACATGCGCTTTGTTTGTGCTTCAGTTATTGTTCAGTTATTTGTTGTTCAAATTTGTTAAGATTATACAATTGCCACCATCATGGCTACTTTTCAAAAAGTGAGGGAAAGGACATGAAGTTAAGAGTCTCCAGAAGCCATATGAGAGAGAGAGCATGGCAGGTGTTGCATAGGTGTTTCTTAATGTGTTGCAGGAATTATATGAATGATGCCCTCAGAACCAACGTGTTTGTGCGGTTTGAACCTGAGACCATTGCGTGTGCTTGTATTTACCTCGCTGCTCGAGTACTACAGGTACATCTTTGGATTTATCTCTATCTTTATCTTTCATTCTTTCTTTTTATTTCATTTTGTGTTTTTGTATTTCTTCAGATTCCTCTTCCTTCCAAGCCACACTGGTATCTTGTTTTCGGTGTTACTAAGGAGGACATCAAAGAAATATGTATCAGCACGATGAAGCTTTATTCTAGAGAAAAGGTAGCTTAAGTTTTATTAACTTGGCACATACTTGTATTACTTTGACAATCTTTATTTCTATTAATTGTCGTTACTACGTGCTGTTGTTAATACTCCATCCCTCTTTCAGCCTAACAGTGAACAGCTTGAAAAACGGGTGGAAAAGAGGAAGGTGGCCCTGGAGGAGGCAAGACTAAAAGCCAAAGGACAGAATCCCAATGGCACCCCAGCTCTTGCTGCCATTGGTGGATTTTCCCCAGCATCAAAACCCTGTAAGTTTTTGTTCTGTTTGCTTTTACTTACTAAACAAGCTTTTTGTACTTCTCAAAGCACAGCTCAAATGTTTTCCTTTTCCAGCTTCTCCACGAGAAGTGAAGATGGAAGAGAAATCGCCAAACTCTAAATTGAAGGAGTCTGAGAACAGACAGTTGTTTCCTAAAAGCCCCTTCAATGGGTAAGTTTGAAGTTTTTTTTTTTATTTGTGCTGAGCAGTATGACTGTATATACTGTGTGAAATGTGGGTATATGCCAAACAACAGATTTGTCTTTTGATAGAGATTCTGTTATACCAGTTATACTGGTATGTCTGCAACAATTTTTTTTAAATCTGAAATTATATTTCATTATTAGTCATTTTAGTACTTAAACTTATTTTAATTCCGATAGTTGCCATGATACTATATATATATATATATATATATATATATATATATATATATATATATTTTTTTTTATATATATAGTTTTTTATCTTATA
>NW_015505200.1:4518442-4549883 GCF_001515645.1 Sinocyclocheilus grahami | reverse complement strand
ATATATATACATTTTTTTTTATATATATAGTTTTTCATCTAATATTTATTTTATTTTAATTAACCAAAACTATTAAATATTGCTTTGGTAAATAGCAACACTGCTGCCCATCCCTGTTTTGTTGTACTGTATTTTTTATTTTATCTTTCTTGTATAGCAGCATGAAAAAGGAGGAGGGCAAAGTGTTTCAGAATGGCAAGAACTACAGCCGGTCTCGTTCACCATCTCGTTCTCCACACAGAAAGTAAGTTACAACATGCACTTTCAATTCAAGTGATATTTTATACCTGTACACCAGATTGATGTTTAAAATAGATTTATTCTTTCTGCTGCTGACATGTTCTATTATTTTTAGTCGGAGGAGCCACTCGGGAACTTACAGCTCTCAGAGCAGCCACAGCCCATCACCACGGCAACACAAAGGTCGCAGAGCTTCGCCAATCATGCAGCTCAGGACGGAACGAGACCGACAGAGTGAGTCTAGTCGGAATAGCAACAAAAAGAGGCGATCACGGAGCCGAACTCGCAGCAATTCCCGCGAACGAGGCCGTGATCGTGACCACGTGAAACACAAGCACGATCACAGTCACCACTGGGACCATCGTGAACGTGACTGTGACAGATCACGTGATCACGGACGAAGCAAACACCAGAGCAGGTCACATTCTGGACACAGCCACAGCAGACACAAGAGATGAGACACATGGCACTGCTGAATGAAACCGAGGGAACTGCAATGGCATTGGACTACAGGACTAAATTGTAGATTGGAAAAAAGCTTGCTTCAATACAATGTTTCCCCAGAGTAAACCTTGTTAAGAAGTGGATGTTCTCTCAATGTTATTGTTCTTGCATCTGACCGGCTTGTATAGAGTTCAGTTGGGCAAGGTAGTGGTGCCTTTTTATGTATTTGACAATTGTGTTTTACGTTAAACTTGAAAGTGAACAACAGACTGCTAAAAATCTGCCTATATCAGGGATCACATTTGCACAGGAAAAGAGCAGATGAGACCTGTGCTTGTAAAATATTTTCCAAATGCACAGCCGTGTTTGTGCCCTGTACAAATAAAACTTATTTTTTATGATGATGACTTTGATCTCTCTTCACAAAATAAAAACAATGCTATATTCAAATTCTGAGAACATTTGTTTTACTTTATGTGGTGTGTATATTGAGTTACGTCAAACTAATGAAGTAAAACTAGAAAACACTTATTGGATCTTTTCACAAAACTAGTATAACGTTTTCAATGCAGAATAAATGGTAACTCAGGTTAGGTAAAGTTTTGCAGTTTACTAATCGAGGTTAATGTTAAATTAAATACTAGTGCTATTTGGTAATTCATATTCATTTATAACATTAGCTCACATTAAAGTCATGAGTTCATGGAAAGTAGTGACAGAATTTTCTTCTGTATTGAGAAGTACAGGTGCATCTCAATAAATTAGAATGTCGTGGAAAAGTTCATTTCAGTAATGGCTGTTCACAGAGTGCTATATCCAAGCATGTTAACAGAAAGTTAAGTGGAAGGAAAACGTGTGGAAGAAAAGGATGCACAACCAACTGAGAGAACCACAGCCTTAAGAGGATTGTCAAGCAAAATCGATTCAAGAATTTGAGTGAACTTCACAAGGAATGGACTGAGGCTGGGGTCAAGGCATCAAGAGCCACCACACACAGACGTGTCAAGGAATTTGGCTACAGTTGTCGTATTCCTCTTGTTAAGCCACTCCTGAACCACAGACAATGTCAGAGGCGTCTTACCTGGGCTAAGGAGAAGAAGAACTGGACTGTTGCCCAGTGGTCCAAAGTCCTCTTTTCAGATGAGAGCAAGTTTTGTATTTCATTTGGAAACCAAGGTCCTAGAGTCTGGAGGAAGGGTGGAGAAGCTCATAGCCCAAGTTGCTTGAAGTCCAGTGTTAAGTTTCCACAGTCTGTGATGATTTGGGGTGCAATGTCATATGTCCATTGTGTTTTTTGAAAACCAAAGTCACTGCACCCGTTTACCAAGAAATTGTGGAGCACTTCATGCTTCCTTCTGCTAACCAGCTTTTTGAAGATACTGATTTCATTTTCCAGCAGGATTTGGCACCTGCCCACACTGCCAAAAGCACCAAAAGTTGGTTAAATGACCATGGTGTTGGTGTGCTTGACTGGCCAGCAAACTCACCAGACCTGAACCCCATAGAGAATCTATGGGGTATTGTCAAGAGGAAAATGAGAAACAAGAGACCAAAAAATGCAGATGAGCTGAAGGCCACTGTCAAAGAAACCTGGGCTTCCATACCACCTCAGCAGTGCCACAAACTGATCACCTCCATGCCACGCCGAATTGAGGCAGTAATTAAAGCAAAAGGAGCCCCTACCAAGTATTGAATACATGTACAGTAAATTAACATACTTTCCAGAAGGCCAACAATTCACAAAAAATGTTTTTTTATTGGTCTTATGAAGTATTCTAATTTGGTGAGATAGTGAATTGTTGGGTTTTTGTTAAATGTGAGCCAAAATCATCAATTAAAAGAACCAAAGACTTAAACTACTTCAGTCTGTGTGCATTGAATTTACTTAATACACAAGTTTCACAATTTGAGTTGAATTACTGAAATAAATGAACTTTTCCACGACATTCTAATTTATTGAGATGCACCTGTATGTCCAAGTGAAACATTGAAACAAATGTAGGGTGGGAACTTCTATTCATTGGTTGCTGTTTGGATAGAGGCGGATCTGAACGTGATCTTCAAATGAACTGTGGTTTAAGTAGCCTAAATGATTGGTGAAACCTGGCATACATCAAAGTATGTCGTTTTACCTAATTATTGAATTACATTTTTACTACAAGGTCAAAAATGATTTTAATAAATGAAACATGAGCTTAAATGTTCACAATAAGACTAGATAATTTTTTTTTATTGTGTTCATGATACCGATTTTCAATATTAACAACTGGAATATTGTGAAGTGCTACAGAATAAATATTAATGTTTCGATGTATAAAATTTGTATTGTAAATGTGTAAACATTCCAAGTGCAAGCATTTCTTTGCATTGTCAAAATTAACACAATGGTTACACTTGGTGTGTACAAACTGCATTGTTAAATATAAAAAAGAGAAAACTCTCAGTATTAATATAATAGAGGACACGGAGTTCCACTGCTTAAGCTTGATCATATGGGCCTGAAAAGAGTCATATCTAAGGACAAAACATGTAGCAAAATTGTAGTCTCTGAAGCTGTTGAATTTGTCATCCGTTGACTGTCTCAGGCGTTATCCTGCGTATATGTGTGTAGGACTTCCTGAGAGTCACACTGCCATGGTGAGATACTCCACGTGGAAGCACACACTCCTCAGTCAACTTTTTTGTCTCCGGGTTCCAGCAAAGAATGGTAGCAATCACCTCGTTCTTGTCGTCACGGCCACCGGTAATGAAGAGCTTGTTATTGCAGGCAGCAATGCCACAGCTGGCCCTCTCACAACCCAGCTGGATAATAAGTGTCCAGGAGTCTTCCAGAGGGCTGTAGGAATACAAGGCCTTCATCGCGCCACCTTTATTTGAGAGGAAATTACATATTTAATCATCAAAGCATGGCGGTTATCTCTGGTGAGTTGTTTACTGTTTTATTTAAGCAAAAAATATAAAAGGTACAAACCAACAACAAAAATGGCATCCTTAAAAGTCACCGCATTTGTGCATTTGGCCTCGGTTGGCATCGGGCATTTTAAGCTCCATTTATTTGATAGGGAATCGAAGCATTGCATGTTGTTTGTGGCTATCTTGCCATTGGGGCCTCCACCGATCACAAAGATGTATTTGTCATAGCTGGCAGCAGAGAAGGAGCTTACGCTGATCATGAGTGGTGCTACCTGGAAGGTGGATAAAAATATTAAGTTGTGAATTGTAATGAAAATTCCTGTATATGATCAGATTAACCATCATAAAATCACAAACTTTTGAATGGTACTTTTGAAATTACAGTGTAAAATGTTATATACATGTATTTCAATACATATTTTCATTACATGCATTTTTCATACATGGAATATGTTCTGCACTTTATAGACATTTTTGGCTCCCAAACAGTGTTGGGGAGTAACTAGTTAAATGTAACGGAAATACATAATTTAATTACAAAATAAATGTAACTGTAATCTGTTACAATTACGGAGGGAAAAAGTGTAATTAAATTACAGTTACTCATGAAAATGTTAACAATTACAAAGCAGGTTACATCTGAATATTTTCACACACATACACAGATTTAATTGATTCCTTTTCCAAATTGCATCGACTGCACAAAAATATGACACAGCAATGTTTCAAGAGTTTAGGACACAGGCTTATTCGATAACGGTTTTATTTCCTATTTGGGTTTATGTATATGCATTTTTTTAAGGTTAACTTTTTTTCCAAGGCATTGTTGCCAGTGTTTCCTGTTGTAGCTATGCAAAGGTTTGATTTCAAAAACAGTGTCATAACTGTTAAACTATATCTTGTGATTTTAAGTCTGTATTTAACCTCAGAACGATCTCAAAGAAGATTTTGTGGTGGCTGTGCTTTAAAATTAAATTAATATAATCTTAATTCAACTGGAGAAGTATTTTGAAAGTCTGACAGTAATCAGTGTTGAGTACTACTGTAAGGTTAACCCTTACTTGCCTGCTTTAAATGTTTTAAAAGGGGTCTTATTACACGGCTCTGTGGAATACTTGATTCTGATTGGTCAATCGCGCCATCCAGCGGTATGTTATTCCCAGATAACAACCACCAAATTGAATAACACACCGCTCATTCGGGTACTACAAGTTATCTTGACCGGTACTACTTATATGCTTAATGAATCTTGTGACTGAAAACACTTAACCACCGTGTGTTACAATGGAAGACTTCAACATTAATTTAAACATATATGGTAAAAACAAATTTTTAAATGTGTAATAAGCGGGATAATGCACATCCAGCCGGTTATCTCAGAATAAACTCCTGATCACCCTGTCGGGGTTTATTCTGAGATAACAACCGGCTGGATGTATATTATCCCTTACATATGATGTTGCTAAAAAGAACATTATTTTGTGTATTTGGTGTAATGAAATGTGTTTATGCTGTTTAAGGTAAAAAAAAACATTATTTTCCACATACTGTACATTATTGTTTCTCCTCTATGCCCCGTCTTTCTGAAACGCATTGATTTTTACAAAGCTCATCGGTCTGAAAAGCGAGGTGTGCTCTGATTGGCCAGCTATCCAGTGCGTTGTGATTGGCCGAATACCTCAAGCGTGTGACAGAAATGTTACGCCCCTTACCATATTGTGATGCCCTGTCCGGCCAGAGCGACGAGACAAAAACATTAAAACCCATTATAAACGAGGCATTTGTTGCATCCAGTGGGGACATAATTATGGATTATAATCACTTATACTGTCTTTTTAAGTGTTGCATCGTGCCGCGTAAACATAAAACCATGTCTGCATTTGTGATCGGAGAAATGACAAACTACAAGCGCTACTCTACACAGCTCAAAACTCGCGTTTGAATCATCAGTGGCAAATCCTTTAAATATAAAAACGGTTTACAGACTGTGAGTCAGAACAGCCGGCATTGTAGTCTACTCTCCCAGGATCAGGAAACAGTCCTCCATAAAATGCGCTGCACACATCTGAATATTTGGGTTGAACTGTTCTGGAACAGTGTTGTAAATACAACTAAACCACAGATTTTTAGTCATGTCCTCTTTTGGAAGGCCAAACAAAGTAGTTTCGCTTTCACAACGAAACACACAGCGTCACACACAATGGGCTTGAGTGAGCGGCGGCGGGCGGCTAGAGTGAGGAACGGCCGGCGGGCTTGAGAACGGCTTGCAGCAACCACATGTGACGACCCCGGGCTGGACTCTGCTTCGTCCACGGTGAAAGCCGATCCGGTGATCCACAGTGCGAAGTTGATGTATTTCCTCAGCAACCAGCACGGATCAACTCCAGGCATGACGAAGCGGATATCGTCCTCTTTTGGAAGGCCAAACAAAGTAGTTTCGCTTTCACAACGAAACACACAGCATCTGCACGACATGGCATTGGCGGCAACAACACTACAGCGAGAATAAAAGTTACGCCTTCTTTCTTTGCGTGAACATTTGGGCGGCGTTATGCAAATCTTCCCACATCGTGACGTAGACATGTGGGGGCGTGTTAGAAAGTAATCAAATGAAATTATTTACATTAAAGTTATTGAAATATTTACACTATTTATTACATTTTAAATAGGGTAACTTGTAATCTGTAACCTATTACATTTCCAAAGTAACCTTCCCAACACTGCCCCAAAATGAACCCCATGAACAATATGAAATTGTGTTGTGGTAAAAACTAATAGACACTCTTTCAATTAGACAATTGCTAACTGAAAATTAAAAGTTATTTCTCTCGCTCACTATTTTTATGTACTTATTTTTTTTTACTGGTGGGATTGCAAAGGGCCTAAAGTTACATAATTACCCATCCCAGATATTTACAGGACTCACCTCTGTCCAGCAGTTGTGAAATGTATCGTAGGCTTCAACACTGTTCAATCTCTGGGTTCCATCAAAACCACCCATAACATAGACTTTTCCTCCAACTACTGCCATCTTGTGTCTCCAGCGGCCTGTGTTGAGATACTCTATCTGGATCCATTTGTTTAGTGATGCATTATACTTCCACACATCTTGCAATGTTTCCTTGCCACCTGTTTTAAATGTTAAATGAGTTTTACAAATTTCTTCTTTAATCTTGCACATCAGCGTCCATGCAAATGAACATATTACATAGTTACGGTCACTTTATCGCTGTCTTACACTTTAGTTCATTTTATTGTTGGAATCTCTTCCAAAAATAGTTTTTTTCCTGACAAGGTCAACATTTTTTTCGTATACAGATCTTGAAAACTTGGCTCATAATTTTAGAACAAATAGACAGCAACCTACTAGGGCTGCACGATTAATCGAATGTGATTGTCATGTGCATCTTGTCAGTAAAGCCGGTTCTGTGATTAGTAGTAAATATCCATCACGTGCTTTCAGATGGATCAGCATTTACTACACAGAGCTGTAGTTCACTGACAAGCTATGCAAAATCGCGTTCATAATTGCAGATGATTTAATCGCACACTTATGAAATCGAAGAAATCATTCTGCAATTATGAAAGCTGTTTGCATAGCTAGTCAGTGAACTACGGCTGCGTAGTAAATGCTGCTCCATCTGAAAGCACGTGAAAATACCACATTTAATAAGTTTTTACTCCAAACTCACTTCATAACATCAGTCGAGTGTTTGTAATAAATCATTCTGTGAGATTATGTGGTTTCTTACACAGAATAAAGCATGCAACATATTTCATAGTATTCTAAGCAGTGATAAAAGCTATTGTTGCGTTCCAAACGGGATATATCGCCCTCCGAAGGGCACTTCGGAGTGAAAACAATCTCAGTACCCTTATAAGGACATCTTTGTACTTTATACTCGAAAAGGTGCACATTAGTACCTTAGAGTACCAATATGTACCTTAATGTACAACTATGAAACTTTTTGGGGTAAATAATGTACAAAGATGTCCTTTTAAGGGTGCTGTCCCAGTGACATGCTGTTGTATTTCTCTCTTTCTCTTTCTTTCTCTTTTTCTTTCTCTTTGTTTCTTTCTCTCTTTCTTCTGTGTTATAATCATATATAATAATATAAGCATAAAGCATATAAAGCAAAAAAGGTACGATTAAAAATAAAACCTGTCAATTACACGAGGGAAAAAACAGGTATAACACTAGACATTCCGTCCCCCCCACTTTTGAAATGATGGCTACGCCCCTGACTAATGGACACTTCAGGCTCCCATTATCCTTTGCGCAGATTCTTTGCATGATTATGACGCTTCCGTGTGGGCACGTGATGATGACGCAGAAGGGCACTTCAAGAAATAGTTGTTTGGTCCCCTACACCCTTCAAAGCTCTCACTCCGGAGGGTAAACCCTTTGAAGGGATTAGGGCATAGGGATGAGCCCTTCCAAATGGAACGCAGGGTATGTCGATTAGCATTGCATTATTATATACTTTATTATAATAAAATTTATAAGACGAACTCAGATAAACCATATATTGTCATAGTCGTGTTTATTAGTCACATTGAATTAATGAAAGCAGTTAAATCTTCTGTTTATTCAGCAACCTCTACAGGGATTTCCTGGGTTTCTTCTGCGAGGTGCATTTGGAGTTTCAGCGCAAGCGCGCCCTCTGGCCTTCGGATGGAGATTTACTGCTGATCACAGAACCGTGCTTCACTGAAAGATACGCATGACTGTGCAGCATCCACACATTTATAGGAAGACACTTGTTCAATCTCTATATTATGTATGGTTACTTGTTTTTGATACCTACTTGAGACAAAAAATAATTTCCTTGGTCTTCTTTTCATTTATAATAAGTGCATTCCTCAGTGTGATGTATCTCAGTGTGTCAGTGTGATGTACTGATGCTCACCCGATATGTAGACTTCGTTTCTGAAGGTGACACACGCAAACTCCACCCACTTCTTATTTTCATTCTCAGATTCCATCTCTGTGTTTGGTAGTTTTGCGACCTCTAAGCAGCTCCTGCGTAGCGGGTCCAGACAGGTCACCTCAGATACAAATTTCTCATCCTTTGTGCATCCTCCAATAATCATAAAAACCTCAGACTGGAACTCCTGCACTCTTGGTTTGGTGCGCTCTGAGATCACCTATAAACCAAGAGGATTTAAAAGGGATAGCTCACCCAAAAACTAAAATTCTGTCATCATTTACTCACCCTGAAGTTGTTCCAAACATGTATAACAAGGGGTGAGAACCAGAAAGGCGTAAGTGCAGGGGTGTGAAGTAACGAATTGCAAATACTCACGTTACAGTAATTAAGTAGTTTTTAATCAGTAATTGTACTTTGAGTAGTTTAAAAATTGTGTACTTTTACTTGAGTACATTTTAAGTGATGTATCGGTACTTTTACTCCTCTATTTTCCTCCTTTTGTGGTCATTACATGCTTATTTTAATTAAATTTTTATCCATCAACGTGATTGGATAGATAGTAATAGGTCTCGGGACCTATTAAAACTTTAACCGCCAACTGTTTATCATGGCTGCTGGAAGTGCATTCTTCAAGCATCAATTCAGTCGCATCTTCCTCTAACTTAATATGTTAAGGTACATTTTGGATTTCTGCTTACTAATTGATTTGTATATATGTTTGCCTATCTACACGGCCTGAAATTTGGTGTGAGGTTGTGGGTATTGCATACAGTGATAACTCCCGCAAGTGCCACGTTCGGTAAATTCCCACTCACATAAGACACGCGTTCTGTTCTGCCTCGTCTCTCTGCTTGTTGAACTTGTTTACTTTTGATGAGTTTGAGCGAATGATGTGCTCTGTGAAAAAGTGTGTTGGAAACACAAATTGAAGACCAATCTGCACCTTATTGACGATCCGTTGCGTTAATATACTGCATCTGTGCCAGCGGGTGATGTAATAAAACAGCAGCTCGTTAATAAACAGTTTTTTTATTATTTTTTTTTTAATTCATTTTATACAATCCGCCTTCATTTAGCAAGTGCACTCGCGCATAAACAATTTTCAAGTTCAACACTTTTTGTTCCATTCAGTTGTGGATGCTGCTGATTCACCAAGACCGCCACGACTCAGCAAAGAGACAAAGTGTGTGTGTGTGTTTTCCTTTGAAAAAGTTTCATTCAGACTTTATGATTTAAATGGGGATGATTGTACTGAGAATAACTAATCTTTTCTTCAACTGAATACTGTTTCCGTGCTGTTTTAATGTATTTTAAAGAGTTGGCAGTCAAAATTAAAACTGCTGGATGATAGATATTCTTCATGCTTTATGACAAATAAGATAATGTGAATTACAAAATGTACAACATTTTTAAAATGTGTAAATTGCGGTGTACAGCGTTTATTATGAGGGGGTAGAATCCACAGCTCAGTACTCACTACTCAATACTCATGAGTACTTTTAAATAGGCTACTCTTTTACTCTTACTCAAGTAGTTTATTGGACAAGTACTTTTACTCAACTCACACTACATTTTTTGGAAGGTAATGGTAGTTTTACTTGAGTATATTTTTTCAGTACTCTTTCCACCACTGCGTAAGTGACATTTCAACTTTACAGGAGAGCCAAAACTAAAATTTTACCATAGTTTGATCTGAATTGGTGTACTGATTTCAACTGTTTTTAATAAAAAATGTGTACACTCATGGATGACAGTACTTTTGCCAGTATAAAGAGCTCATTAAGAGCTTTCATTATATATATATATCTCCATTTCACCAAAAATGTCACTTACGCCCTTCTGGTTCTCACCCCTCGATAATTTCTTTGTTCTTTTGAACACAAAAGAAAGTTCGTAACCAAACAGTTGGCACTAGCCATTGACTTCCACGGTATGGAAAAAAAATTCTATGGAAGTCAGTGGCTACCGTCAACTGTCTGGTTACCAACATCTCGCAATTCAGATTTGCGAGAAATTGACTCAGAATTGTGAAATAAACCTTCGCCAATTACCTTTTAATTTTTTTAATTAATTAGTAGAACTGCATAGTTTGTGCCCTGTTAAATATTATTAATAATAATAATATAATTATTACATATTTATTTGCAATATTCCAAGTTAGAAGGTTCCCTGTATAATTTACAGCATTCGCTAACTAGTTCTAGTTTCTTTCATATGTAAGCAAAGTGAACATTATGAATTAATACACTTCCTCCAAAAAGAATGCTTGCCATGTCATTATGACGCACAGTCATAATTCCCAAGCTTGGATTGCACTTCCTGTATTTGAATCTTGTGACCCCTTCAACATGACATCAAGCATTTAGAAAGGTCACATTTGTAAAACTGACCTCTTTTCCTGAGAGGTGATAAACCCGGGCCTCCTGCAGCAGTGGGAACACCTCGGCACATTGGCGGATCAGAGGGTCTCCTTCCACCCTTTCTACAAAGTACCATGGGTCCAACAAGGGCAGCCTTACATGTGTGAGGACACGGGGCAGCTGAGCTATTCTTTCATCTTGTTGGGCCCTCACCCAACGTGTAACCACATCAAATACCTGCTCCTCTTCTGTTACCCCCAAGTCATCATGCTGGAGCAGACTGACCAACACATCTGCTGGAAGCTCAAGGATCTCATCATGGGCCGATACTTGAGAGAAGTTTTGGATAATGTAGGTGTAGACTTGGGCTTTCAAAGACTCCAGCGAGTGCACATCAGCTAGATGCAGGATTCCCACACAGTTGTCTGGGTGAAGGGCTTCTGCTAAGTAACTGGCACAGGCGTCCACAATACGTGGAAACTGCAAACATAGATTAGATTTGAGGTCATTCACTGGTCATTCAGCAAGAATGCATTAAATTGACCAAAAGTGACGTAAAAGTGATCAAAAGTGAGTAAAGGCTTGTAAAATGTTGCACAAAATCTCAATCCTGAAAAAAAATGTATTATGGTTTCCACAAAAATATTAAGCAGCATAACTGTTTTTAACATTGATAATAATAAGAAATGTTTTTGAACACCAAATCAGCATATTAAAATAGTTTCTGAAGGATTACATGACACTGGAGAAATGACTGCTGAAAATTCAGCTTTCAATCACAGGAATAAATTACATTTTAAAATAGAGAAAGTAATTTTAAATCATAATAATATTTTACAATATTAAAGCTTTTACTGTATTTTGAGGAAATAAAGCAGCCTTGGTGAGCATAAGAGATTTCCTCTTGAAAACTATCAATAAAAAAAAACTTTTAAGCAGTAGTGTTCTTATACAGTATATATCTACTGTAAAGCACTTTGTAAAAATTGTTTTCAAAGGTGCTGTATAGATAAAACATTACTTATTGTGTTAACTTTATAAGATATATAATATCTTAATTATCTGAAATAACCTGAAAACAGTCTGGATATCTTCACCTCCAACTAAAGAAACAAAAACATAAAATACCACAAATGTGACACTGGGGAAGTAAAATGTCATGTGTACCCAGCAAAAACATACTGGTAGACATTAAAATTGTCATACTTGACAGAGACCGTGTTACATATAGGCTAATCCACCATAAAAATAATTTGATATAAAATTTGATAAAAAGCTGTCATAGTACAAACCTGAAATAGGCTGGCTGCCTCAATCATTCTCTGAACATTGTCCTTGGTTATGATGACTTTGCTGGTGTAAGTGTATTCTAACAGGATTCTCATGGTGTCCGCATCAATGCCTTTAATATTTATGTTTTCTTCATGTTTTTCTCTCAAATCATTACAAAACATTGCTCTGTAAAATATACATTTATAAAAATTCAATTAATTTGAAGACTTAATTTATATTTAGGGCTGGGCGATAAATCGATAACTATAATTTTTACGCAATATAAATTTCCACGATAAACGGTATGAAGAGTTCAATAAATGTTCGATATAATGTTTATGAGGCAAAGGCGGAACGGAAGAGCACTAGTCTAGAAGCGTGTCACTCGGACCGTTTATCTGCTCGGATCAAAGTTTAACCGGCGGCGTCAGCGATTAAGCTATTTTATTGATAAAATTGCGGGGCAGCTTTAAAAGTTTGTCTGAGTGCTAAAAAGAATGTCTGCGCGCGCGCAGTGTGAGTGATCTGTGATCTGTGTGAGTGACTGAGTGTGTGTGTGTGTGCGTGAGATACCGTGAAGACAGCGCATTAGTTTAGAACTCTTCTAATTTTTATTTTTTAAATGCAGAAAGTGTGTTAATTTGTGCAATGATAACCTACCAGCAATGTTGAAATAATTGTAATATATTACAATGAGTACATTAAAAAACATTTATCAGAACGAGTACATTATTATTTATGGGCTTAAAAACAAGATGCAAACAATCAGAATATTGTACCTGGTGGGGAGTGCCCAGTGTAAACATGAAACATATGCCATTACCTATATTGAACTGTGGCACAATTATGGAGGCCCTTCATAATGCAGAGGTCAACTGCCTGCTCTGCCAATAGTTAGCAACGGCCCAATAGTATGCAGTGTTTCATAAACAGCTGTTTTACTAAATTCTGCTGAGGTGAAATTCAGTGCAGTCCCGTATCGTGATACATATCATATGGTGGCCTCTGCATCGTGATACGTATCATATCGTGACTTTGCTGGTGATACACAGCCCTAGAAAATACAGTGCATGCATAATTATTATGCAAGTTGATATTCTGATTATATTTTGTTCCAAGCACATTTTACCAATTCCAAACAACATCAATCTTAATAACTACTCTTGTATTTAATCACTTATAACCGATATATGGCTCATGAAGGCTGGAAGTGAAAAACGCCTTGCCACCGCTTTGCTGTTTCTCTATTAACAGTGAAGCTGTGGATTTAATTGCTTTAGAAACGATGATGTTACCAGCTCCTTGTTGAGAAAGATAATGTAAGCTCTTCAGCGATTAAGCTATTTTATTGATAAAATTGCGGGGCAGCTTTAAAAGTTTGTCTGAGTGCTAAAAAGAATGTCTGCGCGCGCGCAGTGTGATCTGTGTGAGTGACTGAGTGTGTGTGTGTGTGCGTGAGATACCGTGAAGACAGCGCATTAGTTTAGAACTCTTCTAATTTTTTATTTTTTAAATGCAGAAAGTGTGTTAATTTGTGCAATGATAACCTACCAGCAATGTTAAAATAATTGTAATATATTACAATTTATTATTTATTGTATACAAGAATTTAGCAGCCTTGTCTCTGATTGGCTAGAATTATGGCATATTGTAAAGCTGGGTTGTGTTGTGGCATTTAGATGGCACTGAGGGTGGGCATCAGGGGCCTCATTTGCACACCTGAATATAAGACATTTTTCACTTCCAGCCTTCATGAATAATTACATATCAATTATAAATGATTCAATAGAAGATTAATAGTAGTTATTAAGATTGATGTCGTTTGGAATTTGTAAAATGTGCTTGGAAAAAAATATGATCAGAATATCAACTTGCATAATTATGCATGCACTGTATTTTTCCTCTTCTGCCGTCATGGTAATGCAAGGAATGTTGTGATGGGTTGTCAAGGCAGCCAATCAGAATTTAGCAGCCTTGTCTCTGATTGGCTAGAATTATGGCATATTGTAAAGCTGGGTTGTGTTGTGGCATTTAGATGGCACTGAGGGTGGGCATCAGGGGCCTCATTTGTAAAATGTACGTACGCACAGATTTGATCTTAGAGTGTGCATACACTAAAATCCACGGCAACATTCATATTTATAAAAACGGTCTTTGACGTGGAAAAGTACTTACCGCCACATCAGGGTCTGAGCAGGCGTATGCACTTTTCCTTGTGGCAAAGTCGGAGTACTGCAGCTATTTGAACATCCAAGCTGCAATAATAATAAAAGCGGTGTACGTGCAAGCACCGAATTCATCATAAACAACAAAGATGCATTGTAAGATTTTTTTTTTGTTAATGGGAGTTTTTGCGAGAATAAACGGACCTTTTTAGTGTTGAGTGTTCTTTACTCGCTTCCTGTACACAGTTTATTACGTTTTTTTTTTTTTAATTTTACAAGAGAACTTGCGAAGTCTTGATTTACTACTAATGCGTAAAATAGAAAAAAAATGCATAAACGCATCTCTGGCTGTTTTGTCTGTGTAGCCTATAAGAATAGGTCTATGTCGTGCAATAACGGTTTTAATTTATTCTATTCAATAACATTGTTAACTGTTTTTATTTATAACATCTGCTGTTTTGCTTCTGTGAAAATTAATAGAGACATTAGCCTTAAACTTTGTTTTTGTCATTTACATCAATTATATTGTATAAAATACACTATATATTTTTGTGTCAGTACATTAATGGCACATTTGAGCAGCATTAGTAAACTGCGTAAATATAAAGAAATGCCAAATCGCATGCAGGATTTTTCAGACCGGAGACCATAATCGTGTAATAATTTTATTATGATATGGAAGAATTTCGTGATATTGAAATTTTTATTAGTTGTCATAGCAAGTGATTTTAAAAGTAGGATGTTTTTTTCTATTTTCTATGTGCTCATCATTCTCAAGCATAGAAATTCGGATATTGGCATGTGGTCTTTTATATGGTAATGATAATAATTAGGGGGAGCTTACAAAGCGGAGATCTGACACCAGTCAGCTGTGCACACTTTTAACAATTTGCGATTTATAAATGTCACATCTGGAAGAGAGGCGTACGCAGGTGTTTTTGTGCGCACGTTCATTTTCTCTGAATCGCACTTACGCACATTTGAGAACAAATTTAGGACGGTTTATACGCAACATTTTATAAATGAGGCTGCAGGTGAGCAAGCTTTTGCACGTGCAAAAGAGGTCTGCACTAGGGCTGCACGATAAATCGAATGCGATATTTAACGCACATCTTGTCAGAAAGCCGGTTCTGTAATCAGTGGTAAATCTCCATCACCTGTGGGCTTTCACATTGAGCAGCATTAACTACACAGAGCCGTTGTTCACTGACAAGCTGCGCCAAAAATCGTGCGAATATGAACGTGGTTTTGCGCAACTCATTAGTGAACAACGGCTCTTATGCAAAATTGATTTTCATGCGCCCGAAATACTTTCTTCTTTACAAGACAAACATTTTCTCCACAAAACGCACTTTTGCGCACGCAGAATTGTGGCAGAGATCTAATCCCATAGCGGCACAAGCTTCACTAGAGCAGATGCGCTCACTGATGAGTCTCGATCAAGCGGTGCTGTGAGATCCAGTGTGAAGTGCTTGAGTTCAGCGAGGCACACAAATAACTTGGTTTACAGCCAGATGAAACAGTTGACAAACAGGAAAAACATTGTGCGCAACGATATAGTCAGAAGGCTTTTAAATCTACAAATCGCCATAATTTACCATAGATTTACTGTAGTAACACTAACTGCACCATGGTATTGTGTCAGAAATGTGGGTATTTGTGTAAAATTTTATTATATTATTAATGTAGACATGTATTAAATGTATTGGAGGAGTAATGGAATATAATTACTAAATGTATTTAAATCCGTGTATCATTCGATCATTCGTTTTTTGATTTAATATTGAACGTAGAAAAATTAGAAAACGGCTCCTTTCTCGTTTTTGAAATAAACAAAGCTTGAATATTCGATTTCTACATGTGGGCGGGAATTAAACGTCCCTTTCTGCTGATTGGTCAGCCGAATATCAAACCGTGCCTTCATCAGTTCTTCTGCAGTATCATGCAGCAGAATAATAGCCCTCCACTCTCTCACACACACACACACTCACACACACTCTCTCTCGCTCTCTCTCACACACACACACACATTAATCTAATTAGATGCTGTGATGGTAACTATTCCAAAACCTAGTGCCCTACATAGACAGCTGACTTCTAAGGAAGCAAATGGAACTTTAACACATGACTGATTTGAAACGCTCTCACAGGCAGCAACTCCACATAAATATTGCAACTTATACTTCAATATTCTAATAAGCATAAGAAATACACCACATACAAATATTGGGTAAAACAGTCATTTTCTAATTATAATATTTTACTATAATATCCAATTATGATATTTTATTTTCCAATTAGTATTTAATAAATAATAAATTTAATAAACTTAAATTTATATTATAATAAATACATTGATACATTTATATATTATTAAATACATTTAAATTAAAAATATATGCATTCATCCACTATTTAAATCCGTGTATCATTCGATCATTCGTTTTTTGATTTAATATTGAACGTAGAAAAATTAGAAAACGGCTCCTTTCTCGTTTTTGAAATAAACAAATGCCTGTTCCTCTGTGCCATTTGCAAACTTGTGCATTTAAAGCAGGGGTGCCCAAACTCCTGGAGGGCCGGTGTCCTGCAGACACTTAGCTCCAACTTGCCTCAACACACCTGCCTTTAAGTTTCTAGTATGCCTAGTGAGAGCTTGATTATCTGGTTCAGGTGTGTTTAATTGGGGTTGGAGCTTAACTCTTCTGGACACCGGCCCTCCAGGACCGAGTTTGGAAAGCCCTGATTTAAAGTTCAAGGGGAAATATATCATTTCACATGCTCACGCTATTCATCAAACATCACAGCTTCATTAAAAAGGAAACAAATGTCTTAATTATACCTTCTGAAAAAAAGGGGGGAAAAAACAATGAAAGGACATCCTTTTCTTGTACAGAGATTATTAAACACTACAGTCTGACCAAGTAGGATTCACAGCAGTATTAATATGAATTTCATTTAGATTTCATCAAGTACTGTAATCAGTGTAACAACTATATCTTTTAAGTCATGACAGAATGATGCAAGCTCTAGAAATGTACCAGTCGATGTTACAGGTTCAACCATCTTTGCTCCAAGTCGGTTTTAATAATAATTTACAAAGGACATATGTTATGATGGTTTCATCATTAAAAACGTTGTGTCTCATAGGAAACGAGCAGAAATTAAGACAGGAAGTGTATTTACTCAATTGGAACGTCTGAAAATGTTTCTCATTGAAATGCTATGTTAAAAACAAATTAGATTTAACATGCAAAGAATATAGCTAATTATTCTATGACAACCTCTGGAGATGCATTAAGGTCTGGTATTCTGTCAGATTTTTAGTTAAAATATAAAATACTGTATACATGCACAAATACAAAACTTGTAAAAATGTCCTGATTCCTGTTCCCCCCCCCATTTCTGCATGCGAATCAAAATACATAATATACAAAATGATTTAATAAACTAAGTTTTGCAAAAAAAATTTAAAAACAGAAATGGTTCATTTAATTTCATACAGCAAAATTGTTCCATTTTGTTGAGACAAGTAAAGGCAAATAGGTAGTAGGCACAAGTGACAGGTCATTAAGAGAGGATGGGACAGTTAGAGAAGTAATACTTCTCTAGAAGGTAAAAAAAGTACTTTGTTAGGCCAGAGTTCAACAATACTCAAAACTAATTAAAATACAAGAGAAATTTGAAATGTTCAGGTACACACTGACCAATGCAATGGTGTCTGAACCGTTTACATTAAACAAATACAATGAGAGACATCAGTAGAAAACAAGAGAGGTCTACAGTCAGTGGCTCCTCTGGTTTTGTATTCCCTTAAAGGCACATTAAAGGAGAGTTTGGTGTGAGGAGGCAAGACATGGTGATTGTGCAAGTTAGTCGCCCAGGTGGAGATGACTAGGGTCCTCAGGGCTGAATAGCAAAGGTCCTTCACGGGACTAGAAGGGGGACCCTGCTGGAGTGATAGAGATTCTCACAGGAATCGGTTGCGAGAAGGAATTTGGCCATTGGTACATAGTGACAAACGCCTAGCGGTTACTCTTCATTGCCTCCTTGGCAGCAAGTATAAGGGGAGTGAGGCTGGAGAGAGGCTTCGCCAGCTTGAGGAAAGGATGCTGCAGGAGACAGAAGGATATTAGCACATTTTCCAGAAAAACGACTAGTCATCAATACCTCCACAGTCTATGCTAGGGGTTCCCAAACCCTTTTTGTCAGCCAAACCCCTATTTATCTATTTTAATTTGACATTAAATTTGATTAATTATTAGCTTATCATCACATCACAAACCTATTGCGAATTCCCTCCCAAACCCCCGTTTAGGAAACCCTGGTGTATTCAAACAGAGGTATAAACTGACAAAATCATTTGTCGAGGCATTTTGGGATTCAGTTTTGCTCTTTACCTGCAAGAGTTCTTTTCCTCCACCTCTCTTCTCCACATCCATCTCAAGGCAGCGGTTTAGGAAGTCTCTAAAAATGGGTGACAGCTTCTCTGGGTTCTGCAGCTCTGGGGTGCCATTAGTAGCGATGAGGTACAGTGCCTGGAGATGAACATTAAGCATTAATGCTATAAATCTTTTCTTTAAAGTTAAACAGATCACTTGAGCCACCGTCATTAATTACAAAAAGACTTCATAAATGAATCAGTGACAGAGTAATAAAAGTATAAGACAAGAAAGGCTCACCCTCAGAGGGTTTTCATTAAGATAAGGAGGTTCGCCCTCTACCATCTCAATGGCCATGATACCCAGGGACCATATGTCCACTTTGGGCCCATATGCTTTACGTGTGACCACCTCAGGGGCCATCCAGTAGGGTGTTCCTACCATAGTGCTTCTCTTACTTTGCTCAGGCGTGATTTGAGCACAGAACCCAAAATCAGCTGAAAAGAGGAGAGCAAACAATTCAAACAAACTGTTCTGACATAATGAAGCCAGGTCTTGACAGTGGGATTGTGGACTCACTTAGTTTGACAGATCCATCCATTCCTAATAGAACATTGTCACTTTTGATGTCTCGATGAATGACCTGGTTTGAATGCAGGAACTCTAGAGCTTGTAAACACTGTGGAGGAAACAGACAACAATGTTCAGGTGGTGATGGGAAAAACTAAGGGTTCAGAGCTCACAACTATGCCAGAAATACTGTACCTCTCTGCAGACAGCAGCAATTTGTGCTTCATCCATGCAGGTTTCTGTAACCACATCGGTCAGAGAGCCTCCAGCAAGGTACTCCATTACCACAAAGAGCTCATCTCCTACCAAGAAGCTGCACACACACAAAAAACAGAAGGTAGATGTTACAGTAGATGGCTGGAAGGGGTTGAACGACTTCTGATTTTTTAAAAAGTCAACTTTTATGTGATGAAAGTCGAGTCGAAGTCGACTAGTCACTGATGACGTCATTAATGAACAAATAAGTCTGGAGCTGTGATAAACACAGCTATGGCATATGACACAGCGCTGCCCACATGGCTATTGCACCTATAACAGCTCATTTTTAACAGTTCTTTTGTCTTTGAGTCGTTATGTTTCTCACAGATTTCTGCTCGTTCTAAATCAGATACAGATAAAGTAGCACAGTAAAGATTCCATTCATATGAATGCATTAGTGAGAGCGATTGCATGTCTGAATTAATTCTACCTGGCAGCGTCTCTCTAATAGTAGTGAAGCTGTGGGATTTAGTTATTAAGAAATATATGCTTGAACTAGGGTTGTGACGGTGAGGAAATTTTCCCACCGGTTAATCGATGTGTGACAACACCGGTAATACCGGTATCACCGCGGGGGCGGGGCGTTCCCCCAGCGGCAATTCGGAGTAAAGCAATTGTTAGTTTTTAGTTCGTTTGAATTTTCCCTCTTTTCCTCGCTTTCCTTTGCTTTTAAATAGCTTAAAAGCGCCGTGCTCATTTTTCTTTCACTTTTGAATTAGCGGCAGTTCGGCGTCAATTGCTTAAATGCAACGACAAAATACAACATCAAAGTCACTTTAGCCTATATATAAAACATAGAACTTTTATTAACAAAACAAATAAAAATACACCATGCTATAGGGCAAGCTATGCCTAATATAAAACAACAAATAACTTACATAAAGTTTAATAGGTATACAAAACTGGAAATAAGTAAAAATGTATAATATATAACCAAATAAATAAGAAACGTAGAACGTTTATTAGCAAAACGAATGTCAAATAAAATAAAATGACAAAAACCAGCAAACAACGTGGAACCAATTAAATAAGAAACTAATGTTTAAAAAAACTTCCAAAATCCCCTTAGATAAACGGCAAAAGTCAAAAGGCTTTTCAAAATCCAAAATATTGCCAAACAGGCGCTTTTGCATCTCGTTTCGAAACTAAATCATCCGCGATCGTCTTGTCTGTCTCACCTCACCTCACTCTTCTTGTCAGTCAGCTCGACTCACTCTCCTCACTGGATAAATGAAATCTGATCTGTGATGCGACTGTCGTTCGGCACTTTGCATTGAGTATCCGCATTCAGATTTTAATTGCAGTGTCTGTTCTTTTACTGAACTAAATGATTTTTATTACTATAAAAAAATCAAAACGACGGTGGGCAAGTGACGTAACCGGTGTTAAGGCTTAACACTGGTATCACCGCCAGCACCGTCTATCGCGGCAAGCCTAGCTTGAACTTTTCAGTTTCAAAGCTATTTTATTGAGAAATCACAGAACAGTGTTGACAATACATTTCCACACTGAATGATTCAGTGTGCACGCGATCTGCGTGTGATGTACGAGCTACTGTCTGTAATGTGTGTCCGTTACAGTGCAGCAGCGCATTAGATTAGAATGGCGATTAACTTACCTGTACAATAAGTGGTTTAAAACGTGCATTCTCCTGTTCATTTTTGAGCATCCAGTAATATAATCTCACATGTCTTGCGGAGTGCTTTCAGAGTATGCATTTATTTGTCATTTTAACTGTTTGGAAATGGAGAGTAAATGTGGAAGTCCTTCAAAGATTTCTTATCCTGTTGCGCCCTCTATAGGACCAGTGACTAGTCGAAGTCAAGCTTAAAGCGTCATGGCAGAGTATTGAAGTCGACTAGTCGGTGCAACTCCTAATGGCTGGAAACATATTATGGGACATAATGCACAAAATAACATGACTTCAGCCATGTTTAAATAGCTTTAAGGGATGTAACTACCTGTCTACAAAATTGACAATGTTTGGGTTCTTCATCTCCTTCATCACCAGGATCTCATTGATGATCAGCTCCTTCTTGGGCTGCTTCTGTAGGTTAATCTGCTTGATGGCAACCTATGGAAACACATCACTGTCAGTTTGCTTGGCCTGTGTCAACTAACTGAGAAAGGCCAAAAAGAAACTTAAATTATGGTGGTCCATTTCATGTTAATGTAGTATGATTAATTATATTAAATACAATACCATTGAAAAGTTTGGGGTCTGTATAGCTAAGTTATAGGTGCGTTTTTAAAAAAAAATTTTTTAAAGTCTCTTATGCTCACCAAGGTTGAATTTATTTGATCAAAAATTAACTAAAAACAGTAATATTATGAAATAATACAATTTAAAATTCAGTTTTAATATATTTTAAAATGCGTCACAATTCTTCACAAATCATTCTAATTTGCTGATGTGGTGCTCAAGAAACATTATTAATGTTGAAAACAATTGTGCTGCTAAAAATGTGGATTTTTTGATGAATAGAATAGAAAACAGCATTTATTTGCAATAGAAATCTTTTGTAACATTATGAATGTCTTTATCATTTTTTATTTAACGCGTGAACAGTAGTGTACATTAAGCAATTGTCCTCGACCCATATGTAAATTCAATTATGATGTTGTTTTATTCAAGGACTTTTCTCAGGAAACAGATTAAAAATTAGATTAAGAATTGAATAGAGAAAATACCTCTTGGCCAGTAGCAACGTCAATGGCTGTGTACACCGTACCAGACGCACTGTAAAGAGAAAACATTCAATTGAAGCAATCTTTCAAAGTTTATAAATTCAGCTACTGATAATACAGACTGATATATTGAAAGTAAAACTTCCAAAATAGCTATGAATCATTGAATATATTTACCCTTGTCCAATTTTTTCGTATCTTGTGTATTTTTTCTTGGGGTCTCCAATACTGACAATAGTTCCTGAGATCAATCACAACAACACTGAATTCTGTCATACAAAATCACTTTCACATGTTGCAGTGCACATAATAACAGTATTGTTATAGTGAGCATCTTTTAGCATGTTTAGTAATCACCAAAGACATACTAAGTTTCTCCATAATCTCCTCATCTGTCATCTTGCCCTTGCCCTTCTTCTGTTTATCTGCAGCTTTGCAACCATCTGTATCTGCAATGGCAGCAGGTGCCGGAATGGGATCGATGACAGAACGAGTGTATACCTATCCAGACAACAAATACACCAACAATATGGCATATACTCAAGAACCATAAAGTATAAAATGAAAAAATAATATTGCCTTTTTGATATGACAAATATGACAAAAAAAAAAAGTTCACTCACAGATATTGTATGATGAGGACGTGGTGCTACAACAGGAGGTGGGGCTTCATCATCGTCATCATCATCAGGATCCTTGACTGGTGATTGCTCTGAGCCTTTTTTTGCTGGTGGTGCATCTTTATCTGAAATCAAGAGAATGAACATAGACATTAGAGGATAAATACTAATACAGTTAGACTGGTGTTATGTATATGTACTCATTTACCTGTAAAGCTGAGGTATTTCTGCCTGCTGTTGCCTGTGGAGTCGTAGAATTTGAGCACATCCAGCACAGCCTGAGGGTTTTTCTTCTGCTCAGATTTTGTGATGTTGGAGGTCTGCAGCAGCCGAGCCCACTGCTCTGGCATGCCCTGAGAGACAGAAACGAGAAAGATAGAGAAATGGGAATGAAAATAAGAAAGGGTTAGGGCCTATCTAATAATTTGATTAATTAAACTTCAGCAAATTAAATCAGCGCACTATGACAGACAGGAGACAAATGGTCACAGAATTCAATCTAGGCAATTGAATTGGCAATTATTTCAGCATTTGATGGATTAGGACAGATCAGGGGCAGCATGGGTAAACTGCACTAAAAGAAAGTAGGAAAGTACGTCTCACTCACAGTGAACTCCCCCGTGACAGAATCGAAGCCCACGTGTATGGTGTGCTCAAAGTCTGAAGGGTTTGAAATCTCTGGACGCTCCTTATCCTTGTCTTTTTTTCTTCCTTCAACAGAAAGAATGGTTGTGGTTACATGCTTCTGATCACTGGCAAAATGACAGATTTCAGTGGATAATTTTTTACGATCAGTGATCCCAAGTCTGAGATGAGCCTCTATGCCCAAAAATGTGATCAGTTACAGCGTACTATAAGGTCAATAAAAGGGATGTGTTGAGTTCAATACAAGCAGAGCCTTATTGTCACCATTTGTGGCATTGATTACCATTGAAAATATTTAAAAAAGCAAAAATCTGCTTTATAGTAAGCCATTAACAATGAAAGTAAACAGGGCAATGCCATAAATGTTGAAAAACACATTGATTTGAAAATATAGCAACTAGAATTGAACATTAATCTTAACATGAGACTAATGTGATGGAATCACTTGCTAACCTTGTACATTACAATTTTATCCAAGGCCAAAGAGGAGAAAAATACTTTTTTTTTTTTAAAGCAAAGAACAAGATTTTCTGTGTTTTTAGGGCCATCAATTAAAAAGTTAATCAAATTAAATAAGCCAATATTTAATCAAATTAATCACGTAAACAAACACATTTTACAAATAAGCTGAGAAAACCCCAAAAAATCTTTATAATTGAGAATTTACATACAAAAAAACTATTCTTAATTATTAACTTACAAGCTAAATTCAAACCTCATAACATGCATAAGGTTAAACGTTTTCACAGAGAAAATTAATATACATGAATGATGCTGTTAAAATATCACAAGTTCATCTGCTTAAAATGTTAAGTCCTACTGCTAAAATTACAAATTTGCAGCTCAACAATATAATAAATAAAGACAATCTAAGTGCAATTTTTTGTGACTTAAAGAAAACCCAATTTCTGAGTCACAAGTATTTTTCTGTGGTATTCAGCACAAATTGTGTTTTGTATTGACCCAAAATACTGCTTTTAGTGCAACCTGGGTCGTCTGGTCCTACCTTTCTCTGCTGAGAATATGGATATGATCTTGTTGCGCGGTTTGTCCCTCTTCTCCTCTGGGACAGAGGGCAGGGGTTTAGAACTGGGGTTTGTTGACATACTGTCCTTGATGCTGGTGCTAAAGTTGCTGCTCATTCTGACTGGGGGGGCAGGGGGTTTGTCCTCCAGCTCTCCGTTGTCAGACATGACAGGGAAACACACTCAGAGGGGTAATAGGGTTTCAGAGATCAACCTGCAGCAGAGAAACAAACATCTTAGCTGATAAATGAATTGCTGCACTAAAGACAATTAGGATACAACAAAATGAAGAGAATGACAGATAACAGTCCATTTTGGCAGGAGACTTTATCAGGGAAAATCAGATTCATCACTGGCAAATAACAAGCAAAATAAACAAACCAGCCAAGGTTGTTCATCCAGTAATGCATTGCTTTAAATGCCCATAAAAACAATGTAACTATTTCAGTAAAATTTCAAAGGAACAATTTCAGAATTTTATTGTACAGACCTTTTATGAGAGCTTTCCAACCTCTATAGCCACACCAAGAGTCTGCTAAAACAGTGCAAAGCTAACTAACCACTAGCCAACAGCTGCTACTGTGCTACAAAAGCAGCCAGTCAACAAGTTAGCATGGACAGAGAGACTCTGTCTCATGTTCTGCTAGCTGCCAACTCTTTTTTTTAGATCCGCCAACAATGTCCGCCCCTATGCGAAAGCAACTGAAACTTTTTGGAGTATTCGCTGCCACTGCCATTCATCTGTAACAGAGAGCTGTCAGTTAGCTTAGCATTGCAATCCTCTGAGAGTGACAGTTCTAGCAGGTCATCATTTCAACTGAAAGTGCTGAGGTTTTGAGGTCAGAATGCAAGTCTGCACAACAGGATGCCTTGCTAAGGATAACTGGGTGACATAAGCACACTTAAACCTGGTGAGCTTTGCTACCTTGCTGTCTAGTGGCTATGATAGCATCTTAACCAAAATACAACCTCTTAACTAAGTAACTGATTTGTTGCACTAATATATATATATATATATATATATATATATATATATATATATATATATTTCTGTACATTTTTCTTGCCTGATTCGGTCATCTTGGATAAGAATTTTCACTGATGCTGTCACAATGGACTATGGGATTGCCTTCTTTGTAACAGGCACATGCCATGCTGATTAGATTTCTGGGGATCTTCAGTGGGGCCACATTCTTAGGGTATTTTTGAGAGTATTTCTTTGTTACTGTTATGCATTTTAAGGGCTGTCAAAGTTTATTGTAAAACTGCACTGGAACAATATTAAATTGACAAAGTGCTATACAAGTATATTTGAATAAAATTGCAAATGATTCTCTTAGTGATGAAACGAAACTTCAGCAACGATAATGTGTGGTTTTGGCCGAGATAGTTTTGAAGCGCGGACAAGCTACAACAGGTAAACATGTCAGCAGTGTGGACACATTTCACCATGACCAAAAATGATGATAGAATAACAACATCTAAGTTTAGTTGAAATATTGAGAGGCAGAAGAAATTGCTGAAGAAATTTGGTTCATTACCTGTTAATAGCCCTCAACAGCATATTTAGTTCAGTTACCGAAAGATTATTTTTCATTTTTGGCAAAAAACCTACTTATTGATTGCTTGTTGGAAGCACATTTATTGTTCTTTAAAATTCTATCTAAAATTTCTATCTTTTTTATTTGATTTTGGAATAGAGGTGAATTTAACAATGTGTCCTGAATCTTTTTGCTTTCAAATTTCTACTAGTAAGGAAGACATATTTATTCTGTAGCATAATAGAAAACCCCATCAGGTGCATATGACCTCAAATGGTACAAAGGGGTTTTCGCCAACAGTCTGTCAAGTCTGGTTAGAAATCAGTGCCATCACACGGCTGTCTGCATCCTCTCCGCCCCTGTCATCAACATGTCCAAATAAGGTAAAACCCTGTCTCACCTTAGTGAGGTTAATTCAGCAAATCATATGCAATTCAACCTCATCATGACCACAATGTCTTCCTGTTTGACAGTACAGTTCAAATGTGCATTGTATTCAAACAACAAAGGCCATAGATACCTGACTAATTACAACTGCAGAGACAAAAGAGAGTGTAATGGCCAAGACTTCTGAGGTTTAATGAATCTGAAAAATACTTTTCTAACAAGTAATTGCTTCAAGCATCCATAGATTACACACGTTATAGTTTCTTATGAATAATTTCCAGAATCAACAGTCTAGCTGAGCAAACTCAAATTAAATTAAAATGACAAACAGTGATGCAATATTAAAAGTTTAGTTGAATGGTTTAGTTGAAACATTTCACTACATCACTTAACTTCTATAACTGAGACCTAAATAAATCCCAAAGAAGTGCTTTCATCATGAAAGCTTAAAAAGATCCTTAAAAAGACAAAAATAATGTTTTACCTGAGCTTTAACAAAGATATTTCTGAAGAGTTGAGAAACGATCAATAAAAGACTAACTATTGCACAAGACTTGCATGATCTTAGACTAACACTCGTGAGCCAGTTCCTGTTTCCCTATAGAGAAGAAACATGGGCAGAATAAAGATCAGTGCAGTTACTGCAACAAACATTCTCAGAAGCTAGTCTGGTTAGAAATAGAAATAAAACTTATATACGTATCACATGAAATCTAACAACAACATAAACCCTACACAAAACAAAAACCATGAGCTCAAAACACTTGTATTTTTTCATCAAGTAGTCAAACAAATAAAATCTAAATTAATTCAATTCATTTATTTTGAAGCCCAAACAGTTTAAAGAGCTTATTCCAGCCACTTCCACTCCACACTTCAGCTTGTAAAAAAGGCGCATAGTCAACTCTAAAGAAATCAAGGAAAAAGGATGCAATCAGATGCCAGTACCACCAGTGATGCAATCTCACCCTGAAGAACCCTGATGGAAAGATCCAACTGACGTCCCTGGCCCAGATCTGGCACACTCCTGGGACATTGAGGGTCTTTGCTATGGTGTGTCCACAGCCTCTTTCTCCCTGTGCTTCCACTGAAGAGAGCTGAGATAAGAGGCGTGTTGAAGCAGGCGTGCTTCATTCCACAGCAGGATGAAATGCTGCGAGTGCAGTCATGCCTTTGTGCTGCGCACTGCTATAGTGATATACCATTCCTCAGGCTTGATGTAAGGCTCTACGGCGGAGGAGACATTAGACTGGACAAACCTTTACACATTACTGACTCTCGCTCTGAGGAGCCATTACTGTTACACAAAAATCACACTACTAGAATGAATCAGGATTATGGGAGGTGACTTAAAAGCTTGATTTGAGAGCATGTTCACCCCCACAAATCTATAAAAAAAGGATGTGAAAAGAAAAATCTCTTGTTTGAAGCATGGCTTCATTCAGTATTGAATAACACTACACAGATTGCCAGATCATTGCAGATTTCAATACGAAATTTTTAATTTTTCCTTAAGGAATGTTATTTGGGATCATCAAGTCTTAACTTGTTGTCCCGTAATGACTTGAGTGATTTGGAGAGGTGTGGCTCTCTCCAGCACACAGTGTTTTATAGGCTCAAACACACTTCTGAATGGTCCATTTCATTAGTTTTTCCACTCAGAGCCAGTGTTTCAGGTTTCCACTTTAGAAACTGTTAGTCTAGCACTATCATGAATCTTACGGCCTCAAGCTGCTGATTCCCCAACTATTTCTGTGAAGCCATGCATAATGTGATTCAGGACTCCAAGGAAAAAAAGAAAACATTTAGGAATCAAATTAGCCAAATAACTTATTTTGTTGATAAATTACAGAATAATTTGATAAAGAGCGAGTGTTGTTCCAAAATGACTGAGATTAGTTTTAAAATGCTTCAAGAATCTTTTTCACTGAGAACTGCTTTGTAAGAACTATTTATCTGTGAATCAGACATCAAGGCTCGTGCTGAATTCACTGTTGCATGCAGGAAATACTGGCATGCACTCTGAAGATGTACTTAACCAATGAGTCACAAGACAAAATGGATGCATACAAAGTTTTCCACAAAGTCAAAGGTGAGCAAATTTAAAATTATTGTCAACATTTTTTATTTTTTTTAATCACATCTGTGATAGGCCTGGGCAAAAAAAAAAAATTTGATTTTTCGATTAATCGTTTCTTTAAATGACATCGATTCGATATCGATTCTCAAAAGCCGCGAATCGATCTTTTCCGGTATTTATTTCAGCACACATTTAAAACAAGATCTGATTAACGTGAATCTTATCATTAGTCTTCTCCACTAGATGTCACCCTTATTTACCTTGCGCGATGTTACAACAGAAAGCCTGTCATACGCGTGATTCGCAATACTCCAGTGAAATGCTATAGTAATACTATAAATCTGCGGAAGCATTTGATATCACGCATAAGGCACCATGATTTGCGCAATGAATGAATGAATGGCGGATGGCGCGGCGCACTGTTTTGTTTACTACACACATACTAAAGCGCGGATGACGCTCGCTGTGTTTTCAGCTTCTGCCGTTTCACTATATGATGATTTGAACACGAATGTCATCTCCAGCTGCTCTGAGAGTAACTTCATTATCATTTTACCGTTTCATTTGAGAAAACTACCATCATATCACATACACAGCAGCTGCAAGTTCTTCACGGCAACCCGTCAAAATAAAAGTTTAGTTTAATGTTAAGAAACTGTCAGAATATATTACTATTTAGCAGTCTTAAGACTCAATGCTACTACTGCTAATAAATATGAATAAATCTTTATTTTTAAAGGAATAAATCACACCTGTTTTAACAGTAAACCTCTGTTGTGCAGCACTTTGTTTGCCAAAAAATAAAAGGGTTTAATTTTCATTTGATTAGGATAAATTAAATTAATGTTTTATGCCTTCATCTGATTACCAGAAAAATTAAGAACATTTTATAGGGCCCTACTATTGTTTAAAAAAAGGTTTAAAATACAGGCATGTGGTTCTTAATTTCTTTTTATTAATTCACCATTTGTAAACTGATGTTTACTGTTCATTTTTTAGAAATATCAATAGCATTTGTATTAAAACTATATTCACTGAATGTAATTAAAAAAAATCGAGAATCGAATCAAATCGAGAGCTTGCTAATCGAAATCGAAACATCTGAATCGATACCCAGCCCTAATCTGTGACCATTTCAGTTGTAATTTCTAGAGCACCTGCTGATGACCACATATCCGTCTGTCAATCATCCATTAATCTTGAACTTTGCTGATTATGTGAGACAGTGCTTGAAGTGGAAAAAAAGAAGAACTCCGTACTGGCAACATATCAGAAGTGCCGGTACGCATGAAAAAGCATACCGCCCACTTCAAGCACTGATGTGAGGAATTAAAACAGTGTTCCTCAAACCAGTGCCCTGCAGATTTTAGCTCCAACCCAAACACACATGAGCAAGTTAATCAAGGTCTTCAGGATCACTAGAAATTCACAGGTAGGGGAGTTTGACCAAGGTTTGAGTTAAACTCTGCAGGGCAGCAGCCCTCCAAAACCAGTTGTGAGGAACCCTGCTTTAAAAGAAGATAACTATTCAATATAAAAAAATCTCAATGAACACAAAGTGGACAAAAGTGTTTGCTAAATGAAAAAGTGCACATAAATACAGTGGTGTGAAAAGGTTTTTGGCCCCTTCCTGTTTTTTTTTTTTTTTTTTTTGCATATTTGTCACACTTAAAAGATTCAGATCATCAAACAAATTTTAATATTACTCAAAGATAATGCAAGTAAATGCAAAATGCAATTTTTAAATGATGATTTCTTTTATTAAGGGAAAAAAGCTGTCCAAACCTGCCTGGCCCTACGTGAAAAAGTAATTGTCCCCTAAATCTAATAACTGGTTGTGCCACGCTTTGCAGCAACAACTGCAATCAAGTGTTTGCGATAACTGGCAATGAGTCTTTCACATCGCTGTGGAGGAATTTTGGCCCACTCTTCTTTGCTGAATTTTTTAATTCAGCCACATTGGAGGGTTTTCGAGCATGAATGGACTGTTTAAGCATCTCAATCGGATTTAAGTCCGGACTTTGATTTGGCCACTCCAAAACCTTAATTTAGTTTTTCTTGAGCCATTCAGAGGTGGACTTGCTGGTATGTTTGGGATCATTGTCCTGCTGCATAACCCAAGTGCGCGTGAGCTTGAGGTCACAAACTGATGGCCGGACATTCTCCTTCAGGATTTTCTGATAGAGTGCAGAATTCATGATTCCATCAGTTATGGCAAGTCGTCCAGGTCCTGAAGCTGCAAAGCAGCCCCAGACCATCACACTACCACCACCATGTTTGACTCTTGGTATGATGTTCTTTTTATGAAATGCTCTGTTGGTTTTACGCCAGATGTAACGGGACACACACCTTCCAAAAAGTTCAACGTTTGTCTCATCAGTCCACAGAATATTTGCCCAAAAGACTTGGGGATAATCAAGATATTTTTTGGCAAATGAGAGACGAGCCTTTGTGTACTTTTTGGTCAGCAGTGGCTTTAGTCTTGGAACTCTCCCATGGATGCCGTTTTTGCCCAGTCTCGTTCTTATTGTTGAATCATGAACACTGACCTTAATAGAGGCAATTGAGGCCTGCAGTTCTTTAGATGTTGTTCTGGGTTCTTTTATGACCTCTTGGATGAGTCCTCGTTGTATTCTTGGAGTAATTTTGGTTGGCCGGCAACTCCTGGGAAGGTTCACCATTGTTCCAAGTTTTCTCAAGTTGTGGATAATGGCTCTGACCATGGTTCGCTGGAGTCCCAAAGCCTTAGAAACGGCTTTATAATCCTTTCCAGACTGATACATGTCAACTGTTTTGATTCTCATCTGTTCTTGAATTTCTTTAGATCGCGGCATAATGTGTTGCTATTTAAGCATGCTTCACTTTGTCAGACAGGTTCTATTTAAGTGATTTCTTAATTCAACAGGTCTGGCAGTAATCA
>NW_015505200.1:4512891-4513259 GCF_001515645.1 Sinocyclocheilus grahami | reverse complement strand
ATTAAGGGAAAAAAGCTGTCCAAACCTGCCTGGCACTACGTGAAAAAGTAATTGCCCCTAAATCTAATAACTGGTTGTCCCACGCTTTGCAGCAACAACTGCAATCAAGTGTTTGCGATAACTGGCAATGAGTCTTTCACATCGCTGTGGAGGAATTTTGGCCCACTCTTCTTTGCAGAATTGTTTTAATTCAGCCACATTGGAGGGTTTTCGAGCATGAATGGACTGTTTAAGCATCTCAATCGGATTTAAGTCCGGACTTTGATTTGGCCACTCCAATTTAGTTTTTTAGTTTTTCTTGAGCCATTCAGAGGTGGACTTGCTGGTGTGTTTGGGATCATTGTCCTGCTACATAACCCTTGAGCTTG